>NW_017676838.1:22849-38285 GCF_001879085.1 Nicotiana attenuata
AAAAAAAAAAAAAAAAAAGTGCCACATAAAATAAAATGTAATAAATACTAATTATCATATTTGGATCGAAAAATAATATATAGACTTTCACTCGAAGATTAAAATATATTAAAATAATAAGTCCCTTATTTGGGGAAATCTGAAAGTGGGGATAAGGAGACATGGTGGACCATATTTTGAGTTGTGGTGAAGACTTTAGAAGAGCTTTTGATTGATGAGTTTATGAATATAACATCAATAATTAAATCAAATTTTGAAAAAATAGAAGAATATTTAGTTTATTTTAAGTGAGACTTAGCTATCTAATTAGCTTTTCTCTTTCTCTTTCATGTAGTTAGTAAGATTCGAAAAGATCGCCTTTCATTGACAGGAAAACACAAATTAAATAAAAAAATTACTAAGACAAGAAGAAAAAAGAGGTTATTAACGTCAATCACGCAAATATCATAAACAATAATTGACCATCAACTTAGAACATAGTTAGTTCATTCATTCATTTACCCTTTCAAAGAAATTAGTCACTATGTTGGCGCGGTAAAAGTTTCCTTCTGACTTATAGATTACAGGTTCGAGTCTTAGAATCAGTCACCAATACTTGCGTCAGAGTAGATTGTCTACATCACAACTCTTAAGGTACGGCTCTTCCCCGGAACATGTCTGAACATGAATGATTCGTGTACCTGGCTACCCATTTTTAGTCATTATGTTGTGATCTCTTTTTGTAATTGACTCTAATTTTTTTTTTCACTCGGCTTCTGCTATCCGTTTTGGAGTTAACTAATTCGAATTTGCAAAAGTTTATTTTGGAAATATACTGTTCTTTACCAAATACAGTTTTGTTTTTAAGACTCTTGTGGTTAAGAATAAAAAAATACCTTTACTTACACATGAAATACAAGGGTGAAATTCAAAAATAGATAGATTTACTAGTGGTAATTAAAAAATATATAGCTACAGTTTCAAAAGTAATCAAAATTTAGTCACTTTTGATGTAAAGATAAATCTGAACAAAAACACTGATCAAAATCCAAAAAATATACCAGCATAATATACTGGAGTTCGAATTTTTTACATATGAACTTCCAGCATAATATACTGGAGTTCCAGCTATATACTGGAGTTCGAACATAATATGCTGGAAGTTCATACACAAGTGCTCCAGTCTCTAGTATATTATGCTGGAACTTCCCGTGTGCTGGAAGTTCGTACACAGGTGCTCCAATCTCCAGTATACTATGCTGAAACTTTCCGTATGTTGGAGTTCCAGCATAATATGCTGGAAGTTCATATACAGATGCTTCAATCTCCAACATATTATGGTAGAAGTTTTCGGGTTGCAATAAAATAATGACTATTTTTCAATTACCAATCTGAAAACTAGCTAGCCTGTGTTATTTTTACCGATATAAGAAACTAATCCATATGGATTGCTACGTGAAAAAGGAGTGGGCGGTGTGCAACATATGATGAGTAATGAGTAAAGATAAATATGGTTTGATACTGTGGTTTTGACACGTGGGTCCTAGGTCATGTCAAAAAGCAATTTAACGGTACTAAAGATGGATCAGATCCATATGTGTACATGAATCTTAGGTTAGATATTGTTCCTGATTAACATGTGGATTATTAATTTATTATTATTAAATTATCCAAGTATTCTACGTATAGTTTTCTGATCAAAGGACAATTCAGTATGTGGGCATGCAATGGCAGGGGCGGATTTATGTGGACTCAAGCAGTGTCACGGGACAACGCTTCGTCGAAATTTTTTATTATATGTGTATATATATATAAAAATAATAAGTAAAACAAAAGTACAAGATAAAATTATTAAAAGTGACACTGCTTGCATCGAAACACCTCAATGTTCTAGTGGTTGATCTACATATATATATAAAAATAATAAGTAAAACAGAAGTACAAGATAAAATCATTTAAGGCCTACTGCTAGAAATAGTGGAGCTAATAAAAAATAGAATTTTTACATTCCTATACAATATAGGAAACCTTATTACCCTCAATGTTAAGGTTTGATATAATTACATTTAGTATACCAAATTACCAATTCTATACCATAGTGTATTTTAAGGGTACAATTAATGCAGCGTATATCCCTCCTTAATTCAAGGTACCGTATATCTCACCCCTCATACGTTCCTCACTCTCAAACCCTCACCCTCACCCACGTTTATGTACTGTTATTAAACATAAAGTATTGAGCAACGGCGAAAAGTATGATGATTATGATGATACGTATCCGGATTTGACACATTCGTTGTTCGATGAAGAGGATGAATATTTAGGTGATCCAAATGCATCAGCTATAGATATGGTGAGGAATTTCAAAGAGGAAGAAGGACAGAATTTCGTACTAGAAGACGAGATCGATAATGTGGCTGATTTGTTTATCAGGAAATTCCATAAAAAGATGAGGTTGTAACATGGTCTGTTAATACTAGAATATCCAGAACGCAATTCTTTCGGGTTGGAGTTGAAGGATGTTTTAGTTAAATTCATTCAGATCTGCAAAATCTGTTGTTCCCAGGCTTCCACTAGCTGGACACTCTTCTTTTGCGTTGGAGATTTTTGCACATTATATGTACAAGTTGTCACAAGCTTTAACTTATCTCCATATGTTATTTCAATATTTATTCTTCTTAAATCATAAAGATTCGTCCAATCTCATAAATGGAATTTTCGACATAATTGCATTTTTTGCAGAAGATTTGTAGAAGTTTTAGTCATTTTTGATTTGTGAAAATAGTAAACAAAGTATCTACAATCAGAATACAAATAATCTACAATTTATCTACAAAATATCTACAAACTGGGTACATTGAATGTTAATATCCCAATTCCCATTCAATTGTAGCTTAATTGGTATTTTCGACATAATTGCATTTTTTGCAGAAGATTTTGTAGAAGTTTTAGTCGTTTTGGATTTGTGAAAACAGAAAATAATGCATCTACAATCAGAATACAAATAATCTACAATTCATCTACAAAATATCTACAAACTGGGTATATTGAATTTTAATATCCCAATTCTCATTCGATAGTAGTTTAATTGGAATTTTCGACATAATTGCGTTTCTTGCAGAAGATTTGTAGAAGTTTTAGTCGTTTTTGATTTGTGAAAACAGAAAATAAAGCATCTACAATCAGAATACAAATAATCTACAATTTATCTACAAAATATCTACAAACTAGGTACATTGAATTTTTATATCCCAATTCCCATTCAATTGTAGCATAACTGGAATTTTTGACATAATTGCATTTTTTCAGAAGATTTGTAGAAGTTTTAGCCATTTTTTATTTGTGTAAACAGAAAATAAAGCATCTACAATCAGAATATAAATAATCTACAATTTATCTACAATTTCTGCAATATGTCTTCTTCTTCTTCTTCTTCTTCTTCTTCTTCTTCTTCTTCTTCTTCGAGTTTCAATCTGAAATTCAGTCAAAACCAAGTCTAATCTTCACCAAAATCCCTCAAAATTGAGATATAAACTCCAAACCATATTCCCGATTATTTTCAACAACACCCAATCCAAATAAATAATGATTTTTGAAAACCCAAATTTGAATTCAAAGCTTTCAAGCTTTTTAATGGCTGTCAATGGATTTTAAATTGAAGATATAGGATTTGCGTTTCAAAATTGATCTGAAGGTCGCGAAATCAATTAGAATATTATGTTCCTGATTCGTAGCGCGCCTAATTAGGAAGATTCAGCTACTAATAATTAATATTTAATGAATGGTATAATAATTGTAGAAAAACTGTGAACATAGCGGGTAAATTAGAAACTATGCACATATTTGGTAATAAAGTTTCATATATGGTATAGGAAGGAAAAAATCTACATAAAAAAATCAATGGGATTCCTTTGGTCCTTTTCTTTTCCTTTTTATTTGTAATTCGTATGTTTTGTTATTTTATTTTTGTTTTTTAATTTTTATTTATTTTTTTTGAATTTTTGTTAAAAAAGAAATTTCAATTTTGTTAAACTAAAATTAAATTTTTGATTTTAGTTTCTAATTTTTCTCTTTTTTTGATTACAATTTTATTTCGGTTTGGTTTTTGAATTTTTTCTGATTTTTTTTTCATTTTGATTGATATCATCTATGTGGATTAAGCTATCCGATGAAAAATGTTGCATATAATAAAATTTGAGCATACTATGTCGGAAATTTTTAAGTGAAAAATAACTGATTTTTTAAATAAAGAATCAGTATCGTATATGAAACATTATAGTTTAGTCTTTATTAGTTTTTTATTTAAGGAAATACTGCTTTGTAGAGAAATTACTGATGTTTTTTAGAGAAATTACTGAACTAACTTTGATAAGCTCTCAGAATTTTTCACCTACAATGTGACGAAAGGAAACAGATCAGGAGCTACTGGGTTCAAACGCAATAATTTTGCCCAAATCATATATTCGTATTAAAAAATTTATTTAATACCTATAAATATTTAATTGCAAGCTCAGTAATTAGGACGAGTTGTGAGTTTTATAGCAAATTTAGACCCTATATTTCTTTCATCTGACCTCGTTATGTTTTTCTCACATTAAATTTTGCTTATTTGATATTTTGAAGCTTATGAGCAAAGTTCTTATGAGATGTTATCATATGGTTCAACATGTAAAATTATTGTGCAATATATTATGCTAATTACTGAACAATCATATGTACCTCGTATCTCTGTACGTATTGTCCCTAGCTTTCTTATAATTCAATTTACGTATGATTCAATTTTGTTTGGTTTAATATTCATGATGTTAAATTGTAATCATGAATTTAGGTAGACTTGTTTTTCTAAAAAAAGTTTTAGGTGGCGTAAATATTGTCAAGAGATTTTAAAAAATAACTAGTTTGTCAACACCCATACACGAGTAATTTACATTATTAATCACGTTTAATCGGTTTTAACCAATAATTTATCTTATTTCCGCCAATTCATGTTTAAAATAGATGTACAAAATATGCTGCAAAATATCAAGATGAAATTACGCTATCTCTTGTCTCCGACATTCCAAAACAAAAATGAAAAATCGAAGTCATATGCTTTCCATTATTAATATTCCTATAAATAGTAAGGAAACTGTATGTCTCTTCGTTCATATTTCCTATTTTATCTTTTCAGGTAAATTAGATAAGTATTTACCTAATTGAGGCAGACAAAAGGTATATATATATATATATATATATTTATATATATATATAGTATATAAGTATTATATTATATTACTATATATATATATACTAAAAGAAGAAAGTAGTAAAGTTTAAGTTCACTTTAGGAAAATTGTAGGACAAATGTAGTGTATTTGCTATACATATAACTAAATCTAGCGTTTTCGATACGAGTATAAATACATACGTTTAAGTAAAAGTTATCAAATTTCAACAATATTATTCTCCAACTTTATAATTTAAAAAGCTCAATAAGTTTAATGAAAACATAATACAGGTTGAACGCAATAAATTTAAATCATTGATTGGAACCAGTAATTTTTGTCCAGTCTTTGTATACGTATTAAAAAATTTATTTAATATCTATAAATATTTGATTATAAATTTAGTTTTTAATTTAAGATTATTGTAGGACCCCATAAACTTTAAATTCAAAATTCATCTATGTATGAAAGGTTAAAGGATACTATAATATAAAGAACTTGACAATTTATATAACTTAAATATTTTCTTTAGACGACAATAACTGTGTATTCTTACAAGAAGATGTGGGGAGGGTAGTATGTCACGACCCAAATTCTAACCTGTCGTGATGGCGCCTATCGTGGAACTAGGCAAATCGACATTTCCAAAATATCCCCAACAATTTACAGAAAATGAATCAAGTAGTTTTAGATAAGCAAAGTTTTCATAAACGGGGGTAAAACTCAAAACACAAGTGGGGGAAATAGCTCATGATATCAGGGTGTCACTGAGCCCATGAGCATCTACACATTACTAGTCTAAAAATGAAATGCCTATAAAAGTATGGATCTAAATACAACGAAAGAAAAGATAAGGAAGGAGAAACAAGGACTGCGAACGCCAGACAGCTATCTCGAAATCTCCAACGGTCAGCTATGCGAAATATCAACACCCTCCGCGTCTAGAAACTTTTGGATCTGCACTCGAAGTGCAGGGTGTTGCGTGAGTACAACCAACTCAGTAAGTAACAATACTAAATAAGGAGCTGAAAGATAGTGACGAGCTACACATTTATAATTCATTTTCAGCAGTCTCAACAAGGAAAGTAGGCATGCTTTCAAATCTGGCAAATTTAAGTCAAATCAGTTTATTCATGTCAAGTTCAGGTAAAAATTGGATATAATATCTCCCAGAAGTTTCAAAACAGTAACATATAGAAGCTATGTGCAACAACAATGAAAGCAAATTGTCACGACCCAAAAACTAACCCGGTCGTGATGGCGCCTATCGCTGTAATAGAAAAGCCGATACATTACCAAAACAAACGAGATTATCATTTTCAAGATAGTTCCCAAAGCTATTTAATATAAAACTTTCATAAGGAGTGCAAATCAATACAAAAGTGCGGAAAAGAAAGTCCGACATCGGGGTGTCACTAGTCATGAGCATCTACTACAACCGTCTGATAATATCGAGACTAACATAGTCTAGAAAATAACTGAAAACAACTAAGGGAAGATGAAGATGGAGGAAGCAGGGCTGCGATCGCCAGGCAACTACCTTGCTAACTCCGATGGATCTGCAACTGAATAATCAACACCCAATACCGGGTTCAGAAATACCTGGATCTGCACACGAGATGTAGGGAGTAACGTGAGTACGCCAACTCAGTAAGTAACAAAAGTAAATAAAGGCTGAGAAGCAGTGACGAGCAATAAAGCATATAAGTTCATATCATCAAAGCTCAGTAGAAGTACACCAGGCTTTTAAAAGCAGAGTCTGAATCAAGTCATTTCGTTTAAACTCAGTTTCAGTAAAATTGTTTGAAGATATTTTTCAATAGTTCTCAAACAGAGGCTAAGTGCAACAGTGAGCAAAAATGGTGAAAACATAAACAGCCCCTCAGGCAAAACGTCACTCATATACAGCCCCTCGGGCAACCTCACAATCACTCGTATATAGCCCCTCGGGCTTACCTCACAATCACTCATATACAGCCCCTCGGGCAAAACATCACTCAGGGTACCCGCGCTCACTAGGGGTGTGCAGACTCCGGAGGGGCTCCTTCAGCCCAAGCGCTATAACAAGCCACCTCGTGGCATAAATCAATCAGGCCTCCGGCCTCACAAAATCATGAATTAATAACAAACATGCTACGGCGCGCAGCCCGATCCCATAATATCCTCACAAAAATGGGCCCTTGTACTTACTCAGTCATAAACCTCTCAAGCCACTTGGGCTATTAGTAAAAATATGGTGCTCAGCCCAAAAGTAACATTTTATATGCATCAAAACGAGGTAATAAAGACTGAGTTATGAAATCAGTAAACATAGCATGACTGAGTATAGATTTTCAATCAAAACAGTGAGAGGATAATAAGGAAAGGCCCCTAAGGGTCCAAACAGCTTTGGAACAAGGCCCAAATATGACATTCAGCCCAATTTATAGAAATTCTTTCTAAAACACATAAGTATCATATAGTTTCAGTCAAATACGCAATCTTATAGTTGCTACGGGGCGGACCAAGTCACAATCCCCGATGGTGCACGCCCACACGCCCGTTACCTAGCATGTGCGTCACCTCAAAATAGTAAAACGATACAAAATCCGAGGTTTCATACCCTCGGGACTAGATTTACAATTGTTACTTACCTTAAATCGGTCAATCCCCTACTCCGCGATGCTATTCCCCCCCCCCCCCGACTCGGCCTCTAATCGCTCCAAATCTATTCACAACCAGAACAATACCATTAATATATGCAAATGGAATGAATTCCATAAGAAAAACTATCAAATTAGGCACAAATCCCGAAATTCTCTCAAACCCGGCCCCCGGGCCCACGTCTCGGAATCCGGCAAAAATCACAAAACTAGAAAGCCCTTTCACTCACGAGTCCATACATACAAGATTTATCAAAATCCGAATCCATTTGACCCATCAAATCCTCAATCAAACTCTCCAAAATCCCAAGACCTAACCCCTCATTTTCAACCTTAATCACCACTAATTACATGACTAAACAACGGGAAATTACCATAAACACGAGTACTAGGGCTCAAATTACTTACCTCAATGAAAACCCCCTTGAATCCCTCTTCCAATTGCTCCCAAAAGCTCCAAAATTGGATAAAAATGGTGATGAACGACCAAATTCACGAAGGGTTTAATTTATACCTTCTACCTAGGCCTTTTCGCACCTGCGGCCTATTTCTCACGCTTGCGGGACCGCACCTGCGGTCAAGGCACCGCATCTGCGCATTTTACTTAACTCACCAGCTTCTACACCTGCACCCCAGGCCTCGGACCTGCGGGCTCGCAGGTGCGGCCAAATCTTCTGTTCTTGCGACAAATTTCGCATCTGCGGTTCGCTTCCCGCGTCTGCGATCATCGCACCTGCGATCTCCACTCTGCAGGTGCGGAAACATCAGAAGCAGCAACTTCAGCTGCCTTATTCCACTTCCCAACTCTCCGCCAACCATCTGAATTCATCCCGAGGCCCTCGGGACCTCAACCAAAAGTACCAACAAGTCACCTATCAACATACGAACTTAGTTTAACCTTCGGAACACTCAAAACAACATCAAAACACTAAATTACCCCCGCATTCAAGCCTAAGAACTTCTAAACTTCCGAATTTTGCAAACAACGCCAAAACATACTAAATCACCTCCGAATGACCTGAAATTTTGCGCGCGCACGTCACAAATGACACTACGGACCTACTCCAACCTCCGGAATTCCATTCCGACCCCGATATCAAATTTTTCCACACCGAAAAATGCCAAATTTCCAATTTCATCAATTCAAGCCTAATTCTACCACGGACCTCCACGTCACATTCTGGGACGCGCTCCTAAGTCCAAAATCACCTAACGGAACCATCAAAATTTAAATCCGAGGTCGAATAATAAAAAGTCAAAACTTGGTCAAACCTTTCAAATTTAAAGCTTTTAGCTGAGACCATTCTCCCAAATCAATTCCGGATAACCTGAAAACCAAAACCGACGATTCACATAAGTTATAATACATCATGCGGGGCTACTCATGCCCTTAAGCACCCGAGCGAAGTGCAATTGCTTAAACGACCGGTCGGGTCGTTGCACAAATACAGTCTCTCAGGGCAACAGTCTCTCAGTCTCTCTCAATAGCTCATCACTCGGCACTCAGCCCTCGACACTCACACTATGACGACCCGGCTGGTCGTCTTAAGAATTAACGCCTAGATCCCCTATTAGCTGCTTTCCCCAAGTTTATTTCTGCTATTTTGATTTGCCGAGACGTTCGGTTTTGAGTTTCGGAGAGTTTTGGGACACTTAGTCCCCAAATGAGAGATTAAGTCTTGGAAATTTGACCATAGTCGGAACAGTGTGAAGACAACCTCGGAATGGAAATCCAATGGTTCCGTTAGCTCCGTTGGGTGATTTCTGGCATAGGGGCGTGTCCGGAGTGTGTTTTAGAGGTCCCTAGCTAACTTAGGCTTGAAATGCCGAAAGTTGAATTTTTGAAGTTTCCTATTCGATAGTGAGATTTTGATCCGAGGGTCGGAATGGATCTTAGAGTTACAGTAGTTCTGTTGTGTCACTTGGGATGTGTGTGCAAAATTTCAGGTCATTCCGATGTCGTTTGGTTGGGATTTTGATCAAAATCGTAATTTAGAAGATTTCGGAATTCTTAGGCTTGAATCTGATGCAAAATAGGTGTTTTGATGTTGATTTGAGCGTTCCGAAGGTTGGAACAAATTTGAATAAATTTATAGGGTATGTTGGTAGGTTTGGTTGAGGTTCCGGGGGCCTCGGGTGTGTTTCGGATGCTCAACGGACCATTTTTGGACTTGGAGAAGGATCAGATTTTTGCTGGTTTTTGTTGCAGACTTTTCTTCATCGCGATCGCGTGAGGAGGCTCGCGATCGCGAAGGCTTGGATGAGGCAGAGGGAATTTTTGTTCTACGCGATCGTGGGAAGAGGAGTGCGAACGCGTAGTGTTGGCAGAAGCTGAATCGCGAACGCGTGGGCTACGCTGCGTTCGCGAAGAGGAGGAAGTGAGCTGCTGAGGGGCGGAAGATTTCTCTTCACGATCGCGTGAGGTCAACCGCGATCGCGTAGAGCTGAGCAGCGGAAGCATCGCGTTTGTGTATGGACTATCGCGATCGCGTAGTGTAAATTTTGGAGCTGGCAAAGTTTCTCTTCCCGATCGCGTGGAAGCTTCCGCAATCTCGATTAAGGATTTATCTAGGCAGAATATAAAATTTCAAAGACGAGGGTTTGGCCACTTTTATCAAAACTTAAGCTTGGGAGCTCGGATTTGGGCGAGGTTTTGAGGGATTTTCAGATATATCGATTGGATAACGGTTCCTACTCCTTTTTGCTGGTAACCCATTAATCTAAACATGAATTCATCCTTTAATTTCGGAAATTGTATAAAAATTGGGGAAAAGTTCTTAGACCAAGAAATTGAGTTTTGATTGGGGATTTGACATCGGGTTTGGATAATTTTGGTATGGTTGGACTCGTGAGAGTACGAAGTTTCTGTAAATGTAAATTTTACTTGATTCCAAGACGTGGGCCTGAGGGGCATTTTGGTCATTTTACCTAATTTCCTGTATTAGCTTAGAATTTGTTTGTAGAATCAGTTACTTGAAGTGTCATTTACATTATGTAATTGAATTGAATAGATTTGGGCCATTTGGAGTCGAGTACTCGTGGCAAGAGCGTGATCTCGGGTTGATTTTGAGCCGGTTCGAGGTAAGTGGCTTGTCTAACCTTGTGTGGGGGACCTTCCCCTTAGGTTTGATATATTTGGTAATTGAAATGCCTTGTAAGTGAGGTGACGAGTGCGTACTTGTGCAAATTGTTGGAAATCCGGTTTTCTTTAAGTACTTATTAGTATGTTTCTTCTCCTGCTTTTATTACTTGTACTATTAAGCCTGTCGTTAGCTTAGGAAAGCATGTCTAAGTGATTTAATTGCTTTAATTGTTCAAATCTGTTTACCTAAACTCTGTGCAACATGCTAGGCTAGAATTATTTGTTGCCTTAATATGAAGTTTCCTTTCTCTGAATATTTTTTTGCTGTTGCTGTGTATTTACATTGGGACTACGGATGTGGGATTCCAGTAGCTCCCCCTTGTCTGTTTACTTTGGGGCTACGGGTTAGATTCCCGCTAGCTCCCCCTTGTCTGTTTACTTTGGGATAACGGGTTAGATTCCCGGTAGATCCCCCCTGTACATTTACTTTGGGACTACGGGTTAGATTCCCGGTAGATCCCCCTGCACATTTGCTTTGGGACTACGGGTTAGATTCCCGGTAGATTCCCCTGCACAGTTATATGGAACTACGGGAATGCACCCGGTAGATTCCCCCAGTACTGGGTATTTATATTTTGGGACTACAAATTGGGATTCCGGTAGATCCCCCGCGCATTGATAGTTGGACTACGGGACGGTATCCCGGGAGATCCTTCGGGCACATATATGATGGACTACGGGACGGTATCCCGGGAGATCCACTAGATAACTGTAATTGGGACTACAGGTCGGTATCCTGGAAGGTGCCTCAGTTGTTATCTCTGTGTTGAGCTGTACTCTTTCCATGGTTTGTCTGTCTCTATTCTACTTGTTGTTGATCTTCCAATTCTATGTTATTTCTTACTGTTGCACTTATTTATACTGTTTATTTCACAGTGTTAACCCTTATATTTTATTTAACCTCAGTAGGGCCCCGACCTTCCTCGTCACTACCGACCGAGGTTAGGCTTGGCAATTACTGAGTACCGTTGTGGTGTACTCATGCCCCTTCTGTGCATGTTTTTCATGTGCAGATCCATGTACTTTTGCTCAATCTTATCATCCTTGAGGCGAGGCGCTTCTGTAGAGATTTCAAGGTATATCTGCCGCGTCCGCAGACCGAGGAGTCCCTTTCTATTCTCGTTTTTAAGTATTAGCCCTTCTGTATTTCTTTTCTTTGTTAGACAATCTGGAGTTAGAGCTATGTAGTACTTCTTAGCTTGTGATTCATGGGTTTCCGGGTCTTGGATTTATGTGTTGGTTTTGAGAGTTAAATATGGTGTTTGCCGAGCGGCACATTTATACACTGGTTATTTCTTATTTCTGTTTTAAATTATTTTACTTCCGCAAATTTTTGGTTTCTTTTCCGCAATTTAGGCTTACCTAGTCGTAGAGACTAGGTGTCGTCACGAAGGTTCACGGAGGGCGAACCGGGGTCGTGACAAGTTGGTATCAGAGCTCTAGGTTCATAGGAGTCATGGATCACAAGCCGGTTTATTAGAGACTCGCTGATTGGTACGGAGACGTCTGTACTTATATACGAGAGGCTATGTAACTGTTAGGAAAATTCCACTTCTTGATTTCCTCATCGTGCGACTTGATTCCTTGAGGCTTATGCCCTTGTTTCCTTCCTACTCAATCTTACGCGACGCGAACCGCTTGTTATAAATCGAGAATTGAAGAATTGTAATGGTACTACAGATGTGGTGCGGGATGTTTCTCCCGGTATAGTTGGGTGAGCTATTGTCGTCACCTTGCGGAAGGATTTTTCTATCGTTTCGGCTTGATAGTTGTGCTCCTAAGATCTTGTAGGCTATGCACAGGTTGCTATGATGCTCGCGATTGGTTATTGCACAGTATTGACTTGATGGTAGGAGGCTTGCCTATGTGTTGGGGCGGTGAATGAGTTGAAAGGAAACCTACTTAGTGCACGATTCAGAGATATGATATTTCACTTCCGGCGAAGGAAAAGCAATTGGCCTATGAATGTCCAAATTTGGGGTGATGGAGTAACAAGACTTGGTAAATTCGAGCATGGTGGAATTTTTATCTGCGATGTTGTGTCGTCGTCCTCGATTGTATGTGTTAAGTTCAACGGTGTTATGGTCTTCTGCAACTCGCCCTTGGGGTAGGATATTATGAAATAATATTGGAGAAAAGACCGTTGGATATCGCGGGGTGTGGTGGTTCAGGATTGAATCGTTGTTTCTAATGTCGACGGCTCGAGTAAGATGATCTCCGGAAAGGTTTAAAGTTAGTAGCGAATTGTGGGTTCAAGTGCTACGAAGATAGATTTTATTAAGGCAACAACTGAGCAGCAAAGGATGAGGAAAGACATGTGGGGAGTGTCAGCCGGTGGTTAGAATTTCTAGAAGGCTAGGTATAAGAAGCAAAGGTCGAGTGGTCAATTAGAGGGGTGAGTTCCGCCAAAGTGGGAGAGTGGCGGTTTGCATATGGGCTTTCTGCTAGGATGACTACGCACCTTAAAGAGAGTTTGGAACGACTTGGGAATTTTAGTGATTGATGATTGGGGTCTACGGATCTAATTTGAAGTATGGGCTATTATGCGGCTGGAGATTTGATATAACGGAAAGGAGCTACTTGAAATGAAGAAGGATACTACGTAACTTTGAATTGGAAGGATGTTGCCGCATATTTAAATGATGTCCACGAGGGGTGAATGGACTTGTGCAGCTAGAGAGTGAGCTCGGATTCAGGATTTATGCCTTGTATAGAGGTGGGTTTCAAAGGAAGTGATTCTGCCGGGTGCTTCGTCGAGAGAGTATTCATGTGCTAGAAGATTCATGGAGTTGATTATACTAGGGGCCAAGTTAGAGCGGGTGGCTCTCAACAACGGCCCTAGTGGTTTCAAAGGGGCAAAGCATGGTGCCTAATGATTTCGAGCCTATAGGTACGGTTAAAAATCAAGCGTTGTAGCAGCTTATGAGAAGAGGCACAGAATGTTCTATGATGTTTTGACTCGCAGTGTAGCATTTGGGAGGTATGAAATGGTTCGTGGGATTTGAGACAGCATGGTCTCGTGATTCAAGGTCACTCGGGATGAGTGCGGATGGAGTGTGTTATGTGTTGAATGGAGTTATTATTATTTCTAAGGAAATCAAGAATTAATTTGGAAGAGGATAGATTGGTTAGTCATAGATGAATTGGCATATTGGTGATAGTGATCATTTCCTTCAACGTGATCAAGTTATGCAAGTGATTCGTGACGGCACGTGTGAGGCTTGTCGACCGCTGTAATTGATGTTATTCAGAAGTATTCCACTGTTATGGCCTGTCATGTGTAGGCGGATCCCGGAATGGCTATGGGGGCTTAGACCACTACTTAGAGATTTGCATATTCTATGGTTATGAGAATTCACCTGTGTGTTGCTATGGTTCTCCTGAAGTGAGTTACGTGAAAAGTTTTATATGATGAAGTGTTAATCTATCAGTGGTTATGGAGCTATGATGAAAATCGTGTTCTATAGTATATTGGCATGTTGGTGCAGTGTGTGGTATGGAATTTGAAGTGAGGATCAAGGTTGCAGTTAGGTGTTGACAAGGATGTCGCGAGCTCGGATGAGCAGTAAAGGAGTTTCGATGTTTAAAGTAAGTGGGTATCGTCTTCAGCGTCACCTGAGATCGGTGTTTTGTGAAAAAGGCCCTGCATCCTGGTTATGGATTCTTGAACGCTTTCTCAGCGTTAGTGTGGCTGGTGGTATGGATACGCATATTTGTTGTCTGTTACGGAAGGTCGTGGGAGCGTGCCCCACAGGAAGATTTTATTAGTGTGGCATGTAGTCACTTGGTTGATTTAAGATTTAAACCAAGTATGAAGACGGTGGTGATATCATTAATTTGAGAATTTATGCTTGGAGGGCACTCGACTTATTGGGTTGTGGACCGTGGAGGATTTGCCCCGGTTATGATGGTAGTTCTCGTGTGTTATGAGAAAAAGGGAGTTATTATGGACCTTCGAAAGGTTATTAGCTTAGTTCAGTGTGATCAGAATCAGCTTGAGGTCTGTGGATGGATCTAAATGTGAATATGGGCTCTATATCAGGCCAGATGTGTTCATTTCAGCAATGCGCTCCTTTGGACAAGTAGTCGGGGTACTATTTTGTCGTCAGCTATTTCATGTAATGATATATTGCGCCGTATGAGTTGTGAGACGACTTGATGAATTTCTTATGTGTTGAGGTTCCGCGTAGAGATGATGTTATATGAGCAGGATGGCTCTCGAGATTCAGATCGTATATCGCACCTCAGTTGTGTTTGAGTTTTGTAGCCTACGGCACTATTTGTCTCCCCAGGGATGGTATTATGCACTTAGCGTGCTTGTGACCGATATTCAGAATTTTGTTATAATGAGTAGTTTAGCTCGATGTATATCTCCTTATGTGAATTCTATGTGTGGATCGGGTGGCACGCCTCCATGGGGTATGTTATCTGGGTATCGGGTTGCACGCCGCAACATGTGATGTTGAGTC
>NW_017676839.1:0-24610 GCF_001879085.1 Nicotiana attenuata
TTCATGGTAATTCGTTCTATACATGTAAGAACTCACGGGACGGTGATCGGAAGCCGTGAGTTCGAGTTATTCACTTGTAGCGGACTGTTTTGTGGACTGTTTTGTGTTGCTGTTGGGCTGCGTGTTTTACTACTGTTTTGTGGAGTTTTGGAGGAGGAAGGGTGTGGAGAAACACCATATAGATGTAGGGTTGTGGGCTGGTAGTTCTTCGTAACATTTCCGGGTCGTTTGACACGACTACGGTGGCCGTCGTATGTATGAAGTGATTAGGTTGTGCGTGGACTGTTTTGGGAGGCTCAATATGATTATTATTGATGTTGTTTAGGCTGTTTGGTGATTGTTTTGAATTGTGTGAAGTCATATATATAGGGGAGGTGCTGTCCGTTTCATCGTAAAATAGGTTGTGGTCGATACATAATAGTTATGACGCTTGAATGGTAACTATAGTATCGTTTCTCTTATTGTAGACTAAGGAGTTGTGAAAATTGCATAGCTTGAGATTGGGGCAGTATATACTAGGTATGTGAGGCTATCCCTTTCCTTCTTTTGCACGACTCCGATTGTACAAAATGTAATGAACGAGCTTCCAAAGATACTCTACTCTTAGAAGCTAGCAGTACTTACATTGTTTCCCCTCTTATGGAACGATTGATGTTGATGTTGCTTCTCTTATTCTTATGTTATCAATGTTATTGGTACTTCCTGATTCTTATAAGGTTCATGGTGAAGAGTTAGTCCTAATAACGTGTACACAGGATACCGACCTTACGTCGCTCCGAAAGGTTTAGAACGTGAGTCCATGAGTCGAGCATGCATTATATATATGTATCTATTTTACTCTACCGAGCCGCGCTATAGTCGGCCGGGTATGGCACCTATTGTGCAACCACTGATCAGTTGGGTTTTACCGAGCTCCACGTGGCCGGGTACGTTTTTACCGAGCCTATTACGGGTACGTTTTCCGAGCCTATTACGGCCGGCGATATGATGATGATGATGCCCACAGAGGCGTATGTTTTAAAAGTTTATGTATATATACATATGTATCACGCATTTCATGTCAGTAGCCCTTAGAGGTACCCAGATGTTATAGGTTGTTTATTCTCTATCCCTGCTTACATTACTGTTCGTACTTATGGTTCCCTGCCTTACATACTCAGTACTTTATTCGTACTGACGTCCTTTTATTTGTGGACGCTACATGTCGTGCTGCAGGTCCTGATAGACAGGCAGGCGCAGCTCCCCCACCATAGTAGGCTGTCCAGTTCAGCGGTGATTGGCGAGATCCCTTCTTCGGACTTGCCGTGGTCTTGGTATGTATTTTTGTTATAGACATTATGGGTATGTCGGGGCCCTGTTCCGGCTATGTTGCAACACTTATGTTCCTTTAGAGGCTCATAGACAGGTGTCGACTCATGTATAGTTTGGTAGGCCTTGTCGGCTGGTTTTTGTTGTATAGTCTCTCATGGTAGCGTGGTAGCTCGTACCTTATATATAGTTTCTTGATTGTCTAGTCATCCCATGTTATGTATGTTCATGCCATCATATTTTATTGTTGGTTGTCCACGACCCATGTCTACCATTTATATTGATCTCGTCAGCCCTAAAAGATAATAAAGAAGGTTAGATAAAATGTATGTTGGTGCTCGGTAAGTATAGCCGGGTGCTAGTCATGGCCCTCCAGTTTGGGTCGTGACAGTTGACTTATTTGTATATGAGTTCGAATCGGAAATTTTATGATCGGAATTGGTTTTGGAGGTCCAGTGTAGAATTAGGCTTGAATTGGCGAAGTTAGTATTTTGGCGATTTTCGGTTGATAGGTGGGATTTTGACCCGAGGGTCGGAATGGGATTTTGAGAGTTGCTGTAGCTTCGTTATGTCATTTGTGATGTGTGTGCAAAATTTCAGGTTATTCAGACGTCGTTTGGTCGGGTTTCTGATCGAAAGTGTATTTTGGAAGTTTTTGGAAAACTTAGGCTTGAATTCGATGAGTTTTGAGTAATGCGATGTTGTTTGAGGTATTTTGATGATTGGAACAAATTTGAATGATGTTATGGATTATGTTGGTATGTTTGGTTGAGGTCCCGAGGGCCTCGGGTGAGTTTCAGGTGGTCAATCGGGCCATTTTTGGAGTTTTGGAAGGGTAATGTGATTAAATTGATGATACTTTGGTAGTATTGCGGCACTTTCTTGTTGGGTCGACTGGTGATATTCGGGTTGCTTGGTGGCACAAGGAAATTTTAGACTATCTATCGTGGGATGATTGGGTATTAAAGGTGTGGCATGTGTTCGGATGGCGAAATTGGGATCGGATATGATGATTCATGTGCTGGGTGTATGTGGAGACGGAAGTTCTCATAAGGCTATGATGTGGTATGTTAGATTCGGATGTGATGTTGGGGTTTAGACTGGTTGTCTTAGTGTCGGGATTATTCTGGACTATTACGCTATGGGCTATGCCGGAAATGCCACGGGATGAGTGGCGAGGTGCGTTGGATTATGTTCTAGTAGAGTGGGTTATATTCCAAAGACCCAGCGGATGGCTGGGAAGGACTGTTTTTCTTAATTTGGGCCTTCGTGATGGATGTCAGTGCGGAACTTTTTACCATGGATTCAGTTCCAGTGTGGAAGGACCTTCGGATGTGTTTCTTGTGGCCGGGCATGTCGCCGGGCGAGGTTGTGGATTTCGGTATTGATTTGGTGACTAGCACCATATCGTACGGCTCCGGCAGGAGTTATAGTAGTGGAAGGAGCAGCTTCAGGCTTCCTTGATAATGAGTTCGTTGGCAGGCCAATGTGGATGCGTGTTCTAGCTTGAGTCGGCTTGGTTGGCCCCGAATTGTATTGTTAAGGGATAGGTTGATCCGACCGTTGTTGAGCTTACTAGTGATCTGGGAGATCTATGAGTTTCCTTTCTGTGTTGCGAGACGTTATGATTTGTTGGTTATGGGCACATATGGTGTGATTCTATTGGGGTTCATAGTAGAAGTCGAGCGGGGAGAATAATTGGGTGTTGCTCGGTGAATGGCTTATCGGCTATGTCCTATCGAGCTTGCGTGGTATATGTTACTTGTTTCACCGAGGGTGTAGTGATTTGCTTTGGTTCCAGACATCAGATTGTGCGTGGTTGTCAATTTCGAGCATGGTGAGCTTGAGGTACAACTCTTTCGTTTGAGTCAGTTTCGTGATGTGAGTATGTTCGGATTGTTGCGTATTGGTGCGCGAACTGCGCAAGTTGTGGCTTTAGCCTGTCTTGATGTGTCATGTCACCAGAGTAATTGTGTTGATTAGATGAGGTCGTTGGGGTCTGTAATGAATACAAACGGATTCGATTTCAGCATGTTTGATGGATAAATATCGAGGTTCGGTTTAGAATTTTGCCATGGTCCTTGCCAAAGGAGAAGTAACCTTATGGATGGTTGATTTGAGAAATGGTTATGGTTTATTGCGTGTTTCATTTATCATTGGCAGTATATGGAAGTGTTGGAATGAGACTTTAATTGATAAGAGGTTTTCTACCGGTATTCGGGTGTTGTGTGCAACTGCTGTGAATGGAAGTTATCACTACACGTGTTTGAGTTACGTGGTATATCAGATAATTGCACCTGAGGTTGCAGGTGTGGGTTAATACAGCTTGTTCGGACTTATTCAAAGCATAGATGCGAGATTCTGATCTTATAGATGATTTCAGAAGTGGAAATGTGGTTCTAAGGTTTATGTGCTAGGTTGAATTGTGTAATTTCAGTTAAAATGCGTTATCGGACCTATATGAGATAGGGTGACGTGGGATCACCACCAGGTATATGCATGGTAAAGTTATTCAGCTACTGATTGGCTTCTAGAACAACTCTAGGTACGTTCGAGGACGAACGTGTGTTTAAGTGGGGGAGGATGTAACGACCCGACCGGTCGTTTTGAGCTTTTGCGCTTTGATCGCCAGTTCTCGGGCGTGACTTGCCCCGTGTAATGTGTTATGACTAAGGGAGATCATTGGATTTGGTTTTCAGGAAAATTTGGAATGAATTTGAAAGAACAGTCTCAGTTGAAAGCCTTGAATTTGGAAGGTTTGACCAAGAGTTGACTTATTTGTATATGAGTTCGGATCGGAATTTTTATGATTTGGTTAGCTTCGTTAGGTGATTTATGACTCAGGAGCGTGATCGGAATTGGTTTTGGAGGTCCGGTGTAGAATTAGGCTTGAATTGGCGAAGTTAGTATTTTGGCGATTTCTGGTTGATAGGTGGGATTTTGACCCGAGGGTCGGAATGGGATTCTGAGAGTTGTTGTAGCTTCGTTATGTCATTTGTGATGTGTGTGCAAAATTTCAGGTTATTCGGGCGTCATTTGGTCGGGTTTCTGATCGAAAGTGTATTTCGGAAGTTTTTGGAAAACTTAGGCTTGAATTCGATGAGTTTTGAGTAATGCGATGTTGTTTGAGGTGTTTTGATGATTGGAACAAGTTTGAATGATGTTATGGATTATGTTGGTATGTTTGGTTAAGGTCCCGAGGGCCTCGGGTGAGTTTCAGGTGGTCAATCGGGCCATTTTTGGAGTTTTGGAAGTGCAGAAATCAGTTCCAGCAGTTGCAGACTTTTTGGTCTTCGCGTTCGCGAGAGGAGCCTCACGTTCGCGAAGAGTCTGTTAAGAGATTGAAGGTTTAGCCTTCGCGTTCGCGAGGCATGTGACGCGTTCGCGAAGGGTTCATGAGTTGTTCATCGCGTTCGCATGGTTATATTCGCGTTCGCATAAGAGGAATTGAGTCAGGTGGATTGGAAGTGAAATTTGTGCTTCGCGTTCGCAGGAGTGGGGTCGCGTTCGCGGAGGGTTGCCTGGGTAAGCTACGCGTTCGTGAGCTGGTTGTCGCGTTTGCGTAGGAGAATTTTGGTCAATGGAATTTTTGTGCTTCGCGAACACGAGGCTTTGACCGCGTTCGCGAAGAAGGATTTTAAGTGCTGGGCAGAATATTTTATAAAGACTATTCTGCGATTTTGAGGTTAAGAACCTCCATTGTTGAGCGATTTTGGAGCTTGGGAGAGCTAATTGAAGAGGGATTCAAGGGGAATCACCTGGAGGTAATATTTTTGAACTCAATACTCGTTTCTATTGTGAAATCTACCTAGAAATTCATGGAAATTAAGCCTAAAATTGAAGAACTAGGGCTTGGAAATTGGAGATTTTTAAATTGGGATTTGATAGGCCATTTGAGCTCGGATTAGGAGTTCTTGATATGTATGAACTCGTGGAAAGATAGGGAATCTTTTGATGTGAAAATTTCTGAGTTTCGAGAAGTGGGCCGGGGCTCGGGTTTTGGTAATTTCGGGATATGTGCCCGTTATTGTTTGTTTTCGCTTGGGCTTTGTTCCCTTAGCATATTGTGATGTATTCGCTTTGTCTTTGGATAGATTCGACGCGCTTGGAGGCCGATTTGAGGGGCAAAGGCGTCGCGAGCTAGAGATTTCGCCGGTTCGAGGTGAGTAATGATTGTAAATGATATCCCGAGGGTTTGAAACCCCGGATTTGCTCATCATAGTGCTATATTGAGGTGACTTGCATGCCAGATAGCGAGCATGGGGTGGAGCACCGTTGGGGATTGCGACTTGGTCCGTCTCGATTGATGAATTTACTGCGTATTTGTCTGAAATTACTTTGTTATCATCACAATTTGGGCTGATTTCCATATTTGGGCCTCGTGCCAGCTATTTGAACCCTTCGGGAATTATTGTTGAAAATTCCTCATTGTTTTAATTATATACATGAGCTCGGTCACGTAATTTCCACTGTTGTAAAAACTCAGCCAAGTTTATTATGCCTTAAATGCTTGAAAGGATATTCTCAAAAATATTTTAGGCTGAGCATCATGTCTTACTGTTGCCCGAGTGGCTTGTTAATCTTTGACTGGGTAAGGCCGAGGGCCTGTATTGTGAGGATACGTTTGGATCGGGCTGCACGCCGCAGCAGTGTTATACTGATATTGATATAAGGCCGAGGGCCTGGATTGATGCCCCGAGATGGCTTGATATTGCGCTTGGGCCGTAAGGGGCCCCTCCCGGAGTCTGCACACCCCCAGTGAGCGCCGTCGACGATAAACGGATCGGGCTGCACGCCGCAGCGGTATGTGGATCGGGCTGCACGCCGCAGCGGTACTAGTACTGTTCTGTGTGTTTACTTTATTTTATTTGCTTGCCTTACCTGTTGTTGTGCTACTTCATGAGATATCTACCGGATTGCCTGACATTATCTGTTAATTGAGTGTGGTGCCCGAGGGGCGGACTTCTGTGCTTATCTGCACTATTTGAATTGCATTCGTATGCATATTGCTGAAAAAGTCATTTCCAAAAGAGGTTTTAAACTGAGCTAAGATATTTCCAAGGATTTCACAGCTTCTCTGTTGTTTTTTTCAAAAGGTTTTACACTACTTCTATATAGCATGATGATATGACATACGTGATTTCTTACCGCTCTGTTGTTATTTACCATTATTACTCACTGAGTTGGAGTACTCACTTTACTCCCTACACCCCGTGTGCAGATGCAGGTATTTATTCACCCGGTAGCGGGTTGGGCTGATCAGAGTCAGAGATATAAGAGTTTAACGAGGTGACTGCCAGCGTTCGCAGCATCGTTCTTCTCCCTTTGTTCATTATTCTTGATTAGTGTATTTTTAGATCTTGTGGTTGTACTTACATTCTAATAGATGCTCGTGACTTGTGACACCCCGATTAGGGCTGTGTGGGGTTGTAATTCCTCTAATTAATATTATTAAGTCATATTTAGTTGTTTATTCATGTTTAAATTATTTTTGAAAAGACGAGTTGGGTTAGTTGGCTGGCCTCGTCTTCACGAGAGGCGCCATCACGACCAGTGCGGGGTTTGGGTCGTGACAAAATAATATATTCAATTGCTGGTGACCAAAAATTAGTTGCATGTATGTTTATCGGACGATTGTTTGGTTATCCGAACTTTCACCTTATTGATGAGGGTTCGATTTATTTTTTTATTATTTTATATATTTGTAACAAGTTAGGTAATAAAAATCACTTTTAAATTGGTCATTCCAAAGACAATTTTTCATTTTTTATTTTTGCAAAAATAACGTTGAAACGGCTGATGATGGAATTCTTTGTAGAAAAATGGATTTACAGTCGTATAGTACTAATTAACAAGATAGAGTGGAAAGCTAGGGTTTGGGAAGGACTAAAGAAATGTCACAATCTTAGTGAAGATTTTGGATTTGCACATTTGTCTGGTTGCAACTGCAGGCTTTGATGATAATGATAATATCTTTGAGGATTGGGTTTTTGGTTTTTCCCACAAAACCCTTTTTTTGTTTGAATGTGCATCCTTTGCTTTTCAAAAAATGTCATAACGTGGGTTTTACTGCCTCTCTGTGGACCTCTGCTTCCTCATCTATAATGTATGGTTTTCTATTTTCCAGCTTCCATGCAATTCCAAATCCTAAAATTATCTTCCCCTTATATGTAAAAAATATCATGAAATTTTTGCTAGGAGTTCTTTTGTATAACGGATAGTAAATCATAATTTTTTTATTTCTCTTATAACTTATGGACCTTTTAGGCTAAATTCTTTTTTTTTTTTTTTGAACAACAGAAAATCTTATAACGAAACGTTAGTCCACATTCTAAATTTGTAAGTTATTTTAAATGTTAGATCATAGTTGAATGATTTGTGACCAAACTGAAAACTATACAAGTCTAATGTTATCTGGAAGTAGTACTTTTTTTAGAATTATATTTACGCAACTTTTGAAGGTAGGCAGAATCTAAATACTAGCTTAAATCGGCCGAATATATCAGTCAAAATAGCACGGTATTGTTTAACAAAAAAATAATTTTTTTGGTTAAAGCTAGAAATTAGAAGAATCGGGTTACTGATAATCGAAAAAGTAAATAAAGAAAGAAATTTTAGAATAGCCAAGTATGAAAGCTGGTAAATCAGAGTATATTTCAATAGTCACTTGTCCCTCCAGTGATTACATATTTCTCCTTTTATAGGTCCCTTTGGGAATCTTTGGGAATGCACGTTATGCCTAAGTCATAATGAGGCTATTATGAGTGATTAATGACATTAAATGCTACGTTACATAATCATTACATTGAATGTATATATTCCTTAACGGCTCCAGCATTTAATACCCTTTAAATGCCGTATTTGCATCTTTTTCTTTAGCTAGGTTCATTCTTCTCATTGCTCGTATGTAAATAAGCTTAAACAGAAACGGGGCGATGAGCCTCTCGTCTCGTGCCTCTTTCTACCCGTACCTATTTGTAACTCTTGAACCGTGGCAAATCATAACTCATTATCCATTCCACGTGTCAGGACACGTCATCATATATATATGAATACAAATTTTTCTCAATACAAATAGTCCCCCCACTTTCCATTTTTTCATCAGTTCGAATATTTGGGAAGTGGAATTCATTAAAGGAGAATTTTTGTCACCATTAATGTTCTGACAGAATTGACGTTTCAATTGTCACTTCCTTTTAATGCACTAGACATATGTCATTCTCTTATTGGTCGTACTATTTTGCAGCACTTTTTTAGGCTTTCTTTTCGACTTCACTTTTCACGAAGTATCAGTTATCATTATTATGGTTCTTCTATCATCGTACCTTTTCTCTTTGCCAATTATCCATTAGTATAAATATACTTCTCTTCTTGTCTTGTTTCACATAAAGCGTATCAAACACTCTAATCTTTCGAAATTTCCTTATTATTTTCTGCTCCACTTCAGCCCTCTCTGCCATGGCTTCATCAAATCCTAACCCTAAGAGAACCCCCATTCTGGATAGCTTCCTCAATGCTCCGATTAGACACAGAAGAGGGGGTAGACTCCGTAGCCTTAGATCTGTTCGTGGTAGTACGTCAACTCCTTCTTCTAGCTCTGGTCCCTCTTCTGGGACTAGGGGTTCACATTCTCAAAGGAGTTCTTCTCGTAATAAAGAATCTTCTGAGCCACTTCGTGAGCCTTTGGTTGAGGAAATAATCCCCTCTGAAATTTCCTTTCATCATGATAGAGAGTCTCTTAGAACTCAAGTTGCTTCTTTAGATCATGCTGATCCCTTTCCTACTCAAATCACAGAAGTTTTAGCTCCCATAGTTCGTAAGGACTGTCATTGGAGTGACGATTTCCCAATTATCATACCTAACTCAAATCAAAGGATCACATCTTACTTAATAGGATTCTCCTTTGTTTACACATACCCCTTTACTCTAGGGTTTAAACCAGCCATTGACCCGGTCATTCTAGATTTTTGTCGTTTTTTTATGTATGTTTGGGTCAAATTGGTCCGATTGTGGGGAGAGTTGTCGCCTGTTTGAGGCACCTTGCTAACATGGTAGACGTTGAATTCACTTTACCCCACCTAATTCATCTTTACTCCCTTAGGCTTTTTCGAAACGGCGTGTTTGGTTTAGCAGCCAGGAGTAAGAGGGTCTTATTGAGTCCCGAGGATGATAAAGACTGTGGTTGGTATGCCCGGTTTGTTGCTGCTCCCACTGCTGGTTTAGTGGGTGAAAAGAACATCCGCTTCCCTGAGAAGTGGAATTTTGCACGTAAGTGCTAAATTCTTCTTATGCCTTTTTATTCCTAGGCTTGCTTATTTTTCTTAATCTTGCTTCTTTTTCTTTTCAGCAACCATGGGTGTTGTGGAATCTGTGCCCAACTTCCGTGGTTGGGTAGAAAAGTTACTGAAGATTGCCCCAATGGAGGGTAGATCATGGAAAACTCTTTCCAACCGTTATGGTTGGAAAGTAAAAACTCATGGTAAGGATATCTATTTTTAGCTTATCCATTTAAGTATTTTTGTTGTTCTAACTTTCAACCTTCTTTCTATCAGGTTTTGCCATTCGAGGAATTACTCTAGAGGCCATCTTGGCATCCCGTGACTCCTTAAGTGCTCGCACCTCTTCAGATCAAGATATATTCTTGGGATCTTCAGTTCAAGATATATTCTTGGGATCTGTAAAGAGAAAATCTGCTGAAGAAGATGATTCTGAAGAAGAAGACGAGGGTTCTCTGGTGTCAAGACCACGAGTCAGGAGACGTATCGTCTCTGAAAATGAGGCTGATGTCTCCCCTTACCTATCTCTTTCCGAACCAGTTATTACTCCGGTGATCATCCCTGATGATGATGTTTCTCCTCCTCCTGACACTTATGAATCTATAAATCAGCTCTTTATCAGTGGTTTCGATAGTGGGTCATTAGGACTAGTTTTAAATGAACTTCCTTTGTCTTCTTTTACCTCTTCCGTTCCTGTGATTGCTTATTTACCTTCATCAACTACTACTTCCGTACCTTCCTCCATTATTTTTACCCCTTCCACTGCTCCTTCTTCAGTAACTCCTCCCCCCATTGTCCACCGTATAGAAGTGGGCTCTTCGAGTAGGGGTTTTGCTATGAGGAGCGTGATCATCGAGGTTCCTGCCAACAACAGTCTTTTAAGAAAGTCCGGGCAAGCTGATACTTGGCTCGAGCCTCTGATTGGCCCCACTGAGAAGGCTAAACTTGAAAGCCATAGTAATATGACCCTCATGAATGATATAGTTCATGCGACTTTGAAGGTATTTTTCTGGTCTTTTATTTTATTAAGACTTTTGACTTCGGGAGTCCTAACCTTACTTCCCCCTCTTTTTTTTGTTTGTGTAGGCCAATCTTATCGGTACTGAACTAATGACCCGAGTCTCTCTTTTGGAAAAACTGGCTCGTGACTTGGAAAAGACTGTTCATGATGCAGAAGAAGCTGCCCGTGGTTCTCAACTGGAGGCAAACAACTGGAAGGGCCAGTTTGAAAGTGTACAAATTGATATGGAGAACTTGGAAGAGAGGAAAAATACCTTGGAGAAACAAGTTCAAACACTAACCTCCGAGCTGGCGATGATTAAAGCTATTTCAGGCCAAACTGAGAAGGAAAAAAGACGCCTTGAATCTTCCTTTTCGGAACAGCTGTTCAAGGTCAACGAGGAAAATAGGGCTCTAAAGACTTTGCTAGCTCAGAAAGAAATGCATGCAGGGGAGTTAGCACAAAACCTTTCACGGGTACAAGAAGAACTGCGTGTTTCTGTAGTTAAGGTTCATGCTCTAGAGAGTTCTCATACCACCCTTCAATCATCTTATAGTTCTGTCTTAGCTAAAAACGAAGAACTTAAGAATGAAATTGCTGCTTGGGAGAGAGATTATGAACTTCTTGAAGAGTCAACCAATGTTGAGGTGAGCTGGACCTTTTTAAAGTCTCATCGTGACGCCTTGGTAGAAATGGGCCAAGAAAATTTCAACCTGGAGTCTGAAATCTGAATTAGCCAAGGTGAATGAGGCCATTGAACGAGCACAACAACCACAAGATTTTTCATCTCCCGAGGCTGGAGCTCCTGTGACTGAAACTCCTTTGGCTGAGACTCCCGCAGTTGAAGTCCCCGTGACTGTTGAAATTGCCACGAGTGTCTCCTCAAGTTCATCCGTGCCTCTTGCTGCTAGTCAAGTTGAAACTTCATCTATTGATACTCCAATGGTTGAAAATCAACATGCTTCTGTTGGCGATGTTGTTCCAGTTGAGCCCGCTGATGATCCTTCTTCAGTCCTTTCCTCTTAGTGACAAATAAATTTACATCTGTTTTTAAATTCCCTTTTTGCAGGTATCTATTTGGAAAAGTATGTTTAAAGCTCTTGGACTCATTTGAAAGTTTTTGTAATCAAACTCTTGGCTATCACTTGAGGGTTTTTTTTTTTTAGGAAGTACAAGTCCCCAAGTCTTGCTATGGGGCATTTTGTATAAATAATTCGATGACTAAGTTTATACTTAGTCTTTAGTTTTAAATATTAAGAAGCTTTTATCATTAAGCTTCCGTCTGTTCTATTCTTGCCTTTTATTTTCAAGGACTTAAAGAATAGTCTACATTTTTGTTCTTTGAAAAATGCTTCTGTTAATCCCATGACTAAATAACATGAGTTTTATAAAAGAGTGCCCTTTTATATTTTGACACTTAGAAGACGTCTCAACTTCATAATGGTGTTATCATACGATAAAAGAAATAGGAACACACATGTTTTTTGCAATAACTTTGACAAGTTTTTATTTCTGAACTTTGACAAGTTTTGAGTAATACTTTACATGTATTTGAATTACTTCTATAACTTTCTCACAACTGTTTTCCTTGTAACAGATTTATACAAAAGAAGAACAATAGATACGGGGTCTTTTCTTATAACCCGTTTTAGTACATAGTCCTTTTAGCTCCAGAACATTAGGAAGAGTTTGAGAGATGACTCCATTGTTCTTATGGGAAAGAATACTATGATGAGTGCCATTGTTCTCATGGGAAAGAATACTATGATGAATGCCATGACTTCGTAACTTTCACTCCGTACTTGATTCTTCTAGGCTTGATTTTCTAAATCTTTTTTGCCTTTTTGATACACATGACTGTATATACTATATAGTCTCCCAAGTGTTTGAGTGTTGAAGTATGAAGCCTCGAGCACTTGGTAGTCTCCTTCACCTGGTCCTTTTCCTGAAAAGGAAATACATACGGGACTCGGGGGTGCGATTATAGATGAAGACTGCTTAACCCGTGTATACTTCTATCAGAATAATTGTAACCCTGGGCTAGGAATTTTAGTTTATTCCATTTTGCCTTACAAGTCGTGACTCATCATTTAGTACGAGTTAGCGTTTTGCCTATCATCTAAAATCGTTAGTAAAATTTTAACAATTCAAAAAATATAATTTAACATGGTGATACCTGACCGTGGGTTTTTCCTTAGAAGTAGTATCTCTTCAAATGAACTGCATTCCAATGTGAAGGAAGCACCTTCCCGTCCATTGTTTCCAACTCGTATGCTCCTTTTCCTGCAATATCTCGAACTCTGTAGGGTCCTTCCCAGGTTGGACTTAGTTTACCCGCGTTGGCTGCCTTTGTAGATTGAAAAACCTTTTTAAGCACGAAGTCCCCAATTTTGAAGTATCTCAGGCGTGCTTTCCTGTTGTAATATCGTTCGATCACTTGTTTTTGTGCTGCCATTCTTATTAATGCAGCTTCTCTCTTGCCTTCCAGTAGATCCAAATTGACCCGCATCTCTTCATCATTAGACTCTTGTGTTGCTTGTGAGAATCTTGTACTTGGTTCTCCTATTTCAACTGGGATTAATGCTTCAGCTCCATAAACTAAAGAGAAAGGAGTTTCACCTGTGCTCGTCTTTGTTGTCGTGCGATATGCCCATAAAACTCCGGGTAACACTTCAGGCCAATTACCCTTTGACTCCTCTAAACGTTTCTTTAAATTGTTGATTATGACTTTGTTCGTTGATTCTGCTTGCCCATTGCCTACTGGGTGATAAGGTGTAGATGTGATCCTCTTAATTTGCCAACTCTCAAAAAACTCTGTGACTTGAGCTCCGATAAATTGAGGGCCATTGTCGCATACAATCTCCTTTGGTACACCAAATCGGCAGATGATATTACGCCAAATGAAGTCTTTGACCTCCTTTTCTCGTACCTGTTTAAATGCTCCTGCCTCTACCCATTTAGTGAAATAATCAGTAAGTACGAGCAAAAATTTTACCTGTCCTTTTGCTTGTGGTAATGGACCCACGATATCCATTCCACACTTTATGAATGGCCACGATGCTATGACCGGATGTAACAATTCCGCAGGTCTATGCATGTTGTTACAGTACCTTTGACATTTATCACATTTAGCTACGAAACTTTTCGCTTCTTCCTCCATTTTAGGCTAGTAGTATCCTGCTCTAATCAAGGTTCTTACCAGTGATCTTCCTCCTGCGTGATTCCCGCAATGCCCCTCATGTATTTCCCTCATTACATACTCCGTTTGAGAAGGTCCGAGCCATCTTGCTAAAGGACCACCAAACATTTTACGATAAAGGTTCCCCTGTTTTAAACAGTAACGAGCAGCCTTTTTTCGAAGTGCATGCGCTTGTTTCTTGTCATCAGGGACGGTACCATACTGTAAAAAAGCAACAATTTTGTTTCTCCAATCCCAAGTTAAATTATTAAAATTTACCTTATTCATATCTGGTTCATGAACTGAATGAAATAAATGTATAATTGAAGCATTTGCACCATTTGCCACATCAGCTGCAGATGCGAGATTAGCTAAGGCATCTGCTTCAACATTTTCATCCCTTCATATTTGTATGACCTTCCAACTTTGGAATTGCTTTATCAGTTCCCGTACCTTTTCCAAATACTGTTGCATCCTTGCTTCCCTAGCTGTGTAAGTCCCCAGCATTTGAATAACCACGAGTTGCGAATCACTTTTGATCACCACTTGATTTATACCAAGTTCTCGTGCCAATTCTAGACCTGCAATCACAGCTTCATACTCCGCTTCATTGTTAGTTATGGAATGACATTTAATAGCTTGCCTAATAGTTTCACCCGTAGGTGGTACTAAAACAATTCTTAATCCTGCACCTTTTACGTTAGATGAGTCATCAGTAAATAAGGTCCATGTTCCTGGATTAGCCTCATTAATTATTTGTACTTCTTTTTCTGCTTCTAACTGCATCCCTTGGCTAAAGTCAGCCACGAAATCAGCTAATATCTGGTATTTTATTGCTGTTCTTAGGTAGGTACGTGATTTCATATTCACTTAGCTCTATGGCCCATTTAGCTAACCTCCCTGACAATTCATGTTTATGCAATATATTACATAAGGGGTATGCAGTCACTACAACAATGGGATGACATTGAAAATATGGTCTTAACTTCCTAGATGCCATGATTAGAGCAAATTCTCGTTTTTCCAATTCCGGATACCGTGTCTCTGCATCTAACAAAGATTTACTAACATAATAGATAGGAGATTGTTTACCCTGCTCTTCTCGAACCAAAACTGCGCTTAGCGCAACTTCTGAAACAGCAAGGTAGATGAAAAGTTTCTCCCCAGCTTTTGGTTTTGCTAGCAAAGGTGGATTTGACAAGTATGTTTTCAAATCCCTAAGTGCTTGTTGACACTCCTCATCCCATTCAAAATGATACTGCTTCTTAAGAGCCGAGAAGAATTTGAAACAGTTTTTCGATGATTTAGAAATGAACCTTCCCAAAGCTGCGATTCTCCCTGTTAGTCTTTGAACCTCTTTCTTGTTTGAAAGTATGTCAGAGATTTCTTCAATGGCCTTAATCTGTGCAGGATTCACTTCAATACCACGGTTAGAAACAAGAAAACCTAAAAACTTACCTGATGCCACACCAAATGCACATTTTTCTAGATTCAACTTCATATTATATTTTCGTAAAATTTTAAACGTATCAGAGAGGTGCGATATATGATCTTTTGAATGTTGAGTCTTAACTAGCATATCATCTATATATACCTCCATAGATTTACCTAAATGTTCTTGAAACATTTGGTGACCAACCTTTGATACGTTGCACCTGCATTCTTAAGACCAAAGGGCATTACCTTATAACACTAAGTCTCCCTGTCTGTTATAAAAGAGGTTTTTTCTTCATCTCCTGGATCCATCTTGATTTGATTATAGCCTGAATATGCATCTAAAAAACTTAATAGCTCATGCCCTGCAGTAGCATCAATTAACTGATCTATGTGCGGTAAAGGAAAGGAATCTTTTGGACAGGCTTTATTAAGGTCTGTGTAATCTACACAGACTCGCCACTTACCGTTCTTCTTAGGAACCACAACAGTATTAGCTAACCAGTTAGGATATTTACCTCACGAATTGAACCAATTTTTAGCAATTTTTGAACTTCCTCTTGAATCACCTTATTTTTGAAAGTTTCTTGCTTTCTTTTCTTTTGCTTGACGGGAGGATATGATGGATCTTCATTCAATTTATGAGTCATGACTTCCGGTGGTATCCCTGTCATGTCAGAATGGGACCAAGCAAAATAATCTGCATTAGCTTTTAAAAATTCAATCAATTTACATTTTACCTCCGGGCTAAGATTAGCTCCTATGTACACTTTTCTCTCGGGCCAATATATAAATAACACCACGGCCTCTAGCTCTTCTATCGTTGTTTTGATGTTCTCGTTCTCCTCTGGTTCTTGAATGGTATCAGGTCTCGAATCCACATCTGTTTGCTTTTGCTCAGGTGAGGTTGACACTGTGTTACCCTCACCTAAATTCTATAATTGTTATTTGTCTTCACCCTTAACAGTTGAATCTGCAACGGAATTGATGCTTCTAGATGTATGTTGATCGCCTCTGATTTGGCGTATTCCCCATGGAGATGGAAATTTAATAACTTGATGTAAGGTTGAAGGAACAGCTTCCATGTCAAGAATCCATGGCCTCCAAGAATCATATTGTAAGCCATTTCCATTTGGTATCTTTAACGACGCCTTCTGCGAATGTACTAAGTATTGCTTCCCCTTTTGTTACAACACTAGAGTTGTCAAATCCTGACAAAGTATGCACCTTTGGAATTAATTTATCCTCCGCTTGCATCTCGTGCAATACTCGTATTAAAATAATGTTTGCGGAACTACCTGGATCAACCAAAACTCGTTTCACGTTAGTGTCATGTACAAGTAAAGATATTACCAGTGCGTCGTTATGCGGAGTTATGAGTCCCTCGGCGTCTTCGTCGTTGAATATAACATTCTCCTCTTCCAGTACATGTCGAGGCCGCTTCCCGTGGGTAATTGTTACTTTTGAAACCTTTTTATATGATACATCGTTGATCTCTTCACCCCCACTTATAACATTGACAGTTCTCTTGGGCGAAGGTGGTTTTGGAGGCTCCTGCCTGTTCTTCATGTATGCTTGTTTACCTTTCTCACTGAATAACTCAGTAAGATACCCCTATTTTAACAAATGATCAACTTCACCTTGTAGAAACCTGCAATCTGCTGTTCTATGCCCGTGATCGTTATGAAATTCGCACCAATGATCAGGGTTTCGTCTGTTCGGATTCGATCGCATTTCCTTTGGCCATCGTACCTTATCTCCCATGCTTCTTAAAACAGCCACGAGTTCAGAGGTGCTTACGTTGAAGTTGTAACCACCGAACCTTGCCTTTAGACTTCCATCATCGTCTCGTGACCCGCGTGTGTTCCGATCATTTCCGAACCTCGATGAGGAGCCTGATTCCCTGTTTCTAGGTTTATGATCGTACCTTTGATTATCTTGCCTTGATCGTGAGTCTTTTCCCGCAGGTCCCATGTATAGCTCGTACCTGATTTTTACCGGATCTCTTTTTATTTTCCACACGCCTTGAGCTTACCTTTTCTTCTGTTTTATGTTGTAAAATAATGTCTTCTTCAATCCTCATCTTTGTACTGTATCTGTTGTAGACATCATTCCACGTTGTTGCTGGGAATTCTCGAAGGTTTTCTTTGAGTCGCCTCGTGGCTTCTGAACTCTTCTCATTCAAATTACTAGCGAAGGCTATGGCTGCCCAATTGTCAAGTACTCGTGGCAGCGTCATTCTTTCCCGTTGAAATCTATCTACGAACTCTCTAAGCAACTCTGAATCTCCTTGCTTGATTTTGAAGATGTCTTCCATTCTCTTTTCAATTTTTTGAGCTCCCGAGTGTGCTTTGATAAACAAATCTGCAAGCTCAGCAAACGAATTTATTGAATTTTCAGGTAAAAGAGAATACCATGTTAAGGCCCCTTTAGTGAGTGTTTCACCGAATTTCTTGACCAAGACCGACTCAATCTCTTGCTTAGTCAAATCATTACCCTTGACACCTGATGTGAATGCAGTAACGTGATCTCGTGGATCTGATGTACCATCGTACTTTGGAATATCAGGAATCTTAAACTTCTTTGGAATTGGGAGGGGGGCAGCACTTGGCTTCCATGTTGTTGGGAATATTTATCTATATCTACTCCCTTGATCACGGGCGGTACTCCAGGTATTTGTTCTATGCGTTCATTTTGCTCCTTAAGCTGTTTCTGCAAGGTTAGTACTAGATTTTGTAAATCAGAATTAACTGGATTACCTGGGTCTCCCTCTTGTGTTTCACTAGGGGTTCCACCGCTGCCTGAATTAACCAATCCTGAACGAGGATTCTCCAAAGTATTGTTGTTTGGAGTAGATGTGGGTGGAGCAGCAGGTAATCGGCTAACAAAAGCCTGAAGAGCTTTATTGACTTGAGAGGCAATAAATTTTTGCACAGCCTCATTCATGGTTTCAACATTTTCAAATTGAGCTTGTCCATCTGTGTGAGATCCACCAGGAGTGCCTTCACGAGACCGTCGTGGGGAGCCTCGTGGAGAACCTTGTGGAGAGCCTCGTGGAGAGTCTCCCTGAAGTTGCTGGATTGTTTGAATTTCTGGGTTTCCTTGAGTGTTGTCATTGTTGTTTGACATGATTGGAGCAATCAAGAAAATTAGGTTGAGATATAATTGATTATCAGATTTCCGGTAACGGAACTAATTTATTTAACCGAAAATTAGATTTTAGGTCAAAGCTTGAATTTAGAAGAACTCGGGTTACTGATAATCAGAAAAAAGTATATAAGAAAGAGATTTGTGAATGATATAATTAGAAAGCAAATTAATCAAAGTATATTTCAGTAGTGTTTTTTTTCGTGTCCCTACAATTGTTTGTGACTTTCCCTTTTATAGCCATTTTGGGAATACAGACTTTACCTTTGCCATAATAAGACAATTATGGATAATTAATGACCTTAAATGTTACGATGTGCAATCATATACATTAAATACATATTCTCTAACGTTTCTAGTATTTAATACTCATTAAATGCTGTATTTGGGCTCTTTTTTGCTGTCAGATTCATATTGACTCTTCTCGATCTTTAACCTTTGAATGTCTTGAATAGGTACGAGCGTTGAATTATTTGTATGACTGCTCGTGCCTTCTTTATTTAACTTGCTCGTATCTGTTGCTGCTCGTATCTGTTGTTGCTCGTGTCTGTTAACCAACCTTAATTCTTTGACTGTTTGATCAGTCTACGTGTCATGACATGTCACCATATATATATATAAATATAATTTTCCCCAATACAATTATGGCTGCCCTATGATTATTCGATTATTTTGTGTTTTGTTTAAAACTATCTCTTATTGATTTGTTTATGTTTAGTTTGAATATGATACATTAGATAGAACAAAAATGAATTAGTTGGTTAGTTTTTAGAATGATGAACACGTGATATGTTTGGTTTAATAATTTTGGGTTAAAATTCATCGAGAGCGCCAAGTAAACCACGGCAGTGAATGAAATTAAGGGTAGTTGTGTTTTGATTAATTCAAGTAACTAAAAAGGTTAATGAAAATAAATTAAAGTTTACAACTTCCTGTTGGAGTGTTGGGTCACGAAACTTGACTTGGAATGTTTGATAGAACTTTTCTATATTAAGCTCAAAAACTTGTCATGCTCGCATTCTTGTTTATTTAAGGGACTGCTAGTATAATGTTTAGGCCGTTGATAAAGGGGTAAGTAAACTTTTAGGACGTTTGTTATTTAATTTCTGTTGAGGCGAGAGGTTGTCCCTTTAGTTGATTATATTATTTGGGGAATGCCCCGAAGATTTTGTATATATTTTTATTCGGGGTGTGCCCCGAAGTATTTGTATTTGAAGGCCAACAATGGAACACTTTGAGGAAGCATAGAATAGTATTTTTATTTTTACTTTTATTTTTGTTTCATTAGGTGGGGATGACCTCGAGCCTCTTTTGATTGTTTATTTATTTTTTATTTTTTTGTGTTTTTCTACCTCAATTTGAGTATTCTTTAAAGCCAACTCGATTATGTACGCAACCGTACTAGTTACGGGACTCAGGGAATGCCTAACACCTTCTCCCCGAGTCAAATAAACCCCCTTATCTAGAATCTCTGGTGCAAACTGATTTAAGAGTCAAATGTGTTTTGAAGGAAAATTATTATTTTAAAAGAAAAACGGTGACCTGGCACACCGAAATCAAATGTCAGGTGGCGACTCTAAGTTAATCCCTTTCAAACAATTGTTTTGTCACTTTCAATTTGAAAAAGCTTTTTGAGCTTTACAAATCCTTTTATTTATTTTAAGAGGGTTAAGTGAGGTTAAAAAAGGGGTGTGACATTCATCAAAGTAGTTGTCCCTACACTCCACAACAGAACTGTGTCGTAGAGAGGAAACATAGACACATCCTTGATACTACTATAGCCTTAAGATTTCAAGCATCCATTCCTCTCAGATATTGGGGCATGCGTGTAAAGGCAGAAGTGTACATGATAAACAAGCTGCCTTCTACTGTTTTATTAGGTAGCATACCATATGAACAATTGTATCACAAAAAAGCGAAGCTAAGTCACCTTAGAATACTAGGTTGCCTCTGCTATGCAACTAACTTGGTCAAGGGAGATAAGTTTGCACAAAGGGCTAAACCTATAGTATTACTTGGTTTTTCAGAAACACAGAAGGGTTACATCTTGCTGGACTTAACTTCTAGGCAATTCTTTGTCAACAAGGATGTGACTTTTAGGGAAACAGATTTTCCATTCAGAACACAGGTTTCTTCAGGATGCACAGCTCCTCCTGATACTATTTTCCCAGATGCCATCTTGCCTCATCCTTTGCAAGATACACCTGTTGCATCAGATATGGCCGGTCCATTAGAAGTAAGAGAAGAGGAGGCTATTTATGCCCAGGACAGCATAGTTCCTGATTTACAATGTCAGGGCAATGAGACCCCTGAAGTTGAAAACTCCATTCCTAAAGATACCAATGCTACTGAGAACAATGAAGACATCTCTGAGGCAGATCGACCTAATACTAGTTCTGAGAAGAATGATCACATTCCAAATGCTGTTGATCCTATTGCAGATAACACTCCATCTGCTCCTACTAATGTGCCTACCGAGACAGAAGTAAGAAAATCAATCAGGCAAGGCAAATAGCCTATATGGATAAAGGACTATGTCACTAAGACCAAACCCAAGTCACATTGCAGCTTGTATCCTTTGTCAGATTACTTAACCTATGCAGGCACCTCTGTTAAGTATCAAAGTTATCTTGCAAGTTTTTCCTCCTTGGTTGAACCAAAGAACTTCAGAGAAGCTGTCAAAGACCCCAAGTGGATTGAGGCAATGAAACAAGAGATCACATCACTTGAAGAAAACAAAACTTGGGAGATAGGTGATTTGCCTAAATGGAAAAACACTGTGGGATCAAAGTGGGTATACAAGATCAAGTTTAAAGCAGATGGGGCAGTAGAGAGGCTTAAGGCAAGATTAGTTGCCAAAGGTTACAGTCAAAAGAAAGGGTTGGATTATCATGATACTTTCCCTCCTGTGGCAAAAATGGTTGCAGTAAGATCCATCATAGCACTAGCAGCATCAAAGAGCTGGGAACTGTTCCAAATGGATGTCTATAATGCTTTTTTGCAAGGAGAACTATGTGAGGAGATATACATGGAGATGCCAAGGTTTTAGAAGTCAGGGAGAGAAAAAGGTATGCAGATTGCGCAAGTCCTTGTATGGACTCAAGCAGGCATCTAGTAGTGGAACATTAAGTTGACTGAAGCCTTAATAAGTGTAGGTTTCACTCAAAGCAATCATAACTACTCTCTGTTTACCATGAGAAAAGGTGAGGATGTGGTGATCATTTTAGTCTATGTGGATGATCTGCTTATCACAGGAAGTAGTAAAGAGCTTGTGAGTATTTCTAAGAGTATACTGCATGATACGTTCAAAGTCAAGAACCTAGGGGAGCTTAAGTACTTCCTAGGCATAGAAGTCCTAAGGTCACAACAGGGCATTTTGTTGAATCAAAGAAAGTATGTGCTTGAATTGATTTCAGAAATGGGACTCAGTGGAGCAAAGCCTTATGCAACACTGTTGGAAACAAACCAAAAATTGACTACAATGGAATATGATAAGGCAGTAGGTACAACAGATGATCTGCCATTGCAGGATATTTGTGTTTATCAAAGGTTGCTAGGTAAATTGCTATATGTGACCATCACCAGACCTGATATTAGCTATACAGTGTAGACACTCAGTCAATTTATGCAAGAGCCCAAAACAATCACATTGGGAAGCTGCCATCAGAGTGGTGAAGTATCTCAAAAATGCACCTGGTTTAGGTGTGTTTATGAAGGCAAAATCAACACAGCATCTTACTTGTTGGTGTGACTCTTACTGGGCTGCTTGTCCTAACACTAGGAGATCTGTGACTGGTTACGTTGTCAAGTTTGGTGAATCCTTGGTGTCTTGGAAGTCTAAGAAGCAGCAAACTGTCTAAAGAAGCTCTGCAGAGGCAGAATATCGAAGCATGGCATCTGTTGTGGCTGAAGTAACATGGTTACTTGCCTTATTTCAAGAATTGGGAGTTGTCATTACACAACCTTGTATTGGGAAAAATTGAGTTTACATATTGAAGTGATTGAAAGATGACGTGTCATGACACGAAGGCTGGTCAAAGAATGATGGTAAGCAAGGAGGCATGAGTTGTAACAGATACGAGCAGAGGCACAAGCAGAGGCACGAGCAGATATTCAAAAGACTCGATGCTCGTACCTATTTAAATCTAAAAGTTTGGAAGAATGAATCTGACAGCATAAGAGAGTACAGATACAGTATTTAATAAGCATTAAATACTGAAAACGTTAGAGAATTTGTATTAAATTACAATGATTATGTAACGTAGCATTTAATGCCTTTAATTGTCTATAATGACCTTATTATGACAAAGGCAAAACGTATATCTTAAAGATAGCTATAAAAAGGAGAAGACTGGTCATTTTGTAAACACGGAAAACACTATTGGAATATACTGATTTATTTTGCTTTCCTTTATTCACTTCGTTATTAGCAAAATCAATTTCTATTATTCATTTCTTTGATTATCAGTAACCCGAGTTCTTCTAAAATAAAGCTTTGACCGAAATTCTATTTTTTTGGTTAAACAAATTGGTTTCGTTACCGGAAATCTGATAATCTATTCTTTCTTAACCTAACCTATTTCGTTACATCAACAATCATGTCAAATGTTAACGATAACACCCAAGGAAACCATCAACTCCAAGGGGACCCACAAGATGTTCACACTTCAATCCCTTCTCCACAAAGCTCGCCTCAGCGGTCTCGAGAAGGAACTCCTGATGGGTCTCACTCAAACGCAAATGCTCAATTTGACAACGATGAAGCTATCAATGAAGCTTTGCAAAAGCTGATCGCTCAACAGGTCAATAAAGCTCTTGAGGCCTTTGCCAGCCAGTTACCTGTTGCACCACCAACACCAATTCCAAATACCAACACTTTGGAAAACCCTCGTTGTGGGCTTGTTAATTCAGGCAGTGGCAGAATTCCCAGTGAGTCAGGAGATGGAGAACCAGGTAACTTAGTCAATTCCGATTTACAAAATTTAGTTCTAACATTGCAGAAACAGCTCAAGGAGCAAAGTGACCGCATAGAGCAAATACCTGGAGTACCGCCTGTAATCAAAGGAATAGATATGGACAAATATTCACAGCAACCTTGGAAGCCAAGCGCTGCTCCTCTACCAATTCCAAAGAAATTCAAAATGCCCGATATTCCAAAATACGATGGAACAACTGATCCACGAGACCACGTGACTGCATTCACAACTGGCGTAAAAGGCAACGATTTGACCAAACAAGAAATTGAATCAGTATTGGTCAAAAAATTCGGTGAAACACTCACTAAGGGAGCATTAACATGGTATTCTCTTTTACCCGAAAATTCCATAAATTCTTTTGCTGAGCTTGCAGATTTATTTATCAAAGCACATTCGGGAGCACAAAAAGTCGAAAAGAGAATGGAGGATATTTTCAAAATCAAACAAGGGGACTCCGAGTTGCTCAGAGAATTCGTGGATAGNAATCCCTGATATACTTACAAATAAAAAAGAAGTGCAGAGATTGACAGGAAGAATTGCAGCTTTGGGGAGATTTATTTCTAAATCATCAGAAAAGTGCTTTAAATTCTTTTCAGTTCTTAAAAAGAAAGATCAGTTCGAATGGACTGAGGAGTGTTAACAGGCGCTCAAAAATTTGAAGACATACCTGTCAAATCCGCCATTGATCGCAAAACCAAAGGTTCGGTAGCCCCTTAGCAAGATGCCTCGGGCCTTCTCAAACAGAATATGTAATGAGAGAGATACACGAGGGGCATTGTGGAAATCACGCAGGAGGAAGATCACTGGTAAGAACCATGATAACAGGCTATTATTGGCCTAAAATGGAAGAAGAAGCGGAGAATTTCGTGACTAAATGTGATAAATGCCAAAGGTATGGTAACAACATGCATAGACCTGCGGAACTGTTACATCCGGTTATTGCACCGTGGCCTTTTATGAAATGGGGATGGATATCGTGGGACCATTACCACAAGCAAAGGGACAGGTAAAATTCCTACTTGTACTCACTGATTACTTTACTAAATGGGTAGAAGCAGGAGCATTTAAACAGGTACGGGAAAAGGAAGTTAGAGATTTCATTTGGCGAAATATCATATGTCGATTCGGTGTACCAAAAGAAATCGTGTGTGATAACGGCCCACAATTTATAGGCGCACAAATCACAGATTTTTAATAAGTTGGCAAATCAAAAGGCAGTCCTGACAGTGGCAATTTTAAACCACTAGTGAGAAGGTCTCATTATAAATCTAAGCCTCCTGTCTGATTATAT
>NW_017676839.1:27156-38241 GCF_001879085.1 Nicotiana attenuata
GGAAATCAAAATGATGATAATCAAAATTGAAGGAAAAAAGGTACGAGAGAGTTATTAAAAAAAACTCACGTGCAAAATTCCACTTCTCAGGGAAGGGAACATTTTCATCACCCACTAAACCAACAGTGGGGGCAGCAACAAACCTGGCGTACCAGCCACGGTCTCTGTCATCTCCTGGAATAACCAACACTCTTTTACTCCTTTCCACTAAAGTGAAGACACCTTGGCAAAAGAGACTGGGAGAATAAAGATGAATTAGATGAGAAAAGGTAAAAGGCACGCCTGCCATGTTGGTCAAATGCCTCAAACAGGCAACAACCCTCCACACTATACGGCCAATTTGACCTAAACAAACGTCGAAAAGATGACAGAATTCAAGAATAACACGGTCAATTGCAGGTTTGAAGCCTAATGTGAAAGGGTATGTATAAACAAAAGAAAACCCCATTAAATAAGAAGTCATTCTTTGGTTTGCATTGGGAATTATAATAGGGAAGTCATGACTCCAATGGCAGTCTTTGCGAACCAAAGCAATCAGACCTTCAATGATCTGAGTGGGGTAGATATCAGCACGATCTAAAGATGTCACTTGATTTCTAAGGGATTCTCTATCATTATAGAAAGATAGTTCCACAGGAACTATTTCATCCACTGAAGGTTCACGAAGGGGTTCAGAAGGTTCCTTATCCCTAGAAGAAGATCTTTGAGAAAGAGAACCTCTGGTTCTAGAGGAGGGACTGGAACTAGATGAAGGAAGAGAAGAACCACATATAGACAAAGACCCTAAGTTACGCAGTCTGCCTCCTCTTCTGCTCCTACTAGGGGCAGGAGGAAAGTTATCAACAATGGGGACTCGCCTAGGGTTAGGGTTTGATGAAGACATGGCAGTACGAGGAAGGTGAAGAACAAGAATTGAATATTTTGAAAGCTTTGAACTTTATGTGAGAAAGACAAAAATGAGGACTATATTTATACTAAGAAGCAACCGTCAAAGGAAAAGGTGCAGTGATGGAAATATCATTATGAGAACTATCGCTTCGTGTTTAGTGAAGCCGTAAAAAGCCTTAAAAGCGCTGCAAAGTCGCAGAGCCAATAAAAGGGTGCCACGTGTAATAGACATTAAATGGAAGTGACAATTGAAGCGTCGATTCTATCATAGCATTAATGGCGGCAAATATTCTCGCTTTAATAAAATCCACTTACCAAATATTCAATTGATGAATAAATGGCAAGTGGGGGGACTATCTGTATTGGGAAAAATTGAGTTTACATATTGAAGTAATTGAAAGATGACGTGTCATGACACGAAGGCTGGTCAAAGAATGATGGTAAGCAAGGAGGCACGAGTTGGAACAGATACGAGCAGAGGCACAAGCAGAGGCACAAGCAGATATTCAAAAGACTCGATGCTCGTACCTATTTAAATCTAAAAGTTTGGAAGAATGAATCTGACAGCATAAGAGAGTACAGATACAGTATTTAATAAGCATTAAATACTGAAAACATTAGAGAATTTGTATTAAATTACAATGATTATGTAACGTAGCATTTAATGCCGTTAATTGTCTATAATGACCTTATTATGATAAAGGCAAAACGTATATCTTAAAGATAGCTATAAAAAGGAGAAGACTGGTCATTTGTAAACACAGAAAACACTATTGGAATATACTGATTTATTTTGCTTTCCTTTATTCACTTCGTTATTAGCAAAATCAATTTCTATTATTCATTTCTTTGATTATCAGTAACCCGAGTTCTTCTAAAATAAAGCTTTGACCGAAATTCTATTTTTTTGGTTAAACAAGCCTGTCGTGGTTCACAGTGACAACAAAGCTGCTATACAGATTGCTGCAAATCCAATTTTTCATGAGCGTACTAAGCACATCGGAATTGATTTCCACTTTATTCGAGATAAGATCAAGCAAGGAGTCATACGCACTACCTTCATTGGCACTAAAGATGAACTAGCGGATTTATTGACGAAGGGGCTCAGCAAAGTGCAACACTTCCATTTAATGAGCAAGCTGGGAGCGCTCAATATTTTACGCCCTCCATCTTGATGGGGAGTATTGATATGTATGTATACGTGATAGCAATCTCACGTGGCAGCTCAGTTTAGTTAGTTAGTTGTTAGTTACTAATATTATGTCCAGCTGTAGCTTAGCTGTCACTAGTTAGTTACTGGAGTTGATTAGTGGAGTCAATTGTATATATATAGACATCAACATTCAGTTAATACATAGATTTCATTTTCCACAATCTGTTCCTTCTCTCTTATCTCATTTCGCAGCAGTTGCTTCCATTGGAGAAGCTTCAAGCTTCATCTGTTGAGCTCGTATTTCAGCACCTACGCGGTACGAATCCAAATATAGTCAGGTTCTAATGCGAGTACCGGACACCGAGTAGAAAACAAAAAAAAGCACCGCCCTACTTCTCCACCTTTCCGCCAAGCATAGCACATATTTAGTTCCCATAAATAAAGTACAAAATGGTTAAAAAGTAGTACTAAATAATACTCCTGTATTTGAAGCAATAAGAAGTTAAACTAGCAAGGACAAGATGGGTTAGCTGAGTAGTGACGAAATTTAGAATACTATTGAGCCAGAAAAAGGAAAATCTCAACTAAAACCTTGTTTCTTTTTTTGTTTATGTATAACGCAGTCAACAAGTGAATAAAAAGCACATATTAATATTATAAAAGCTCGTTCTAATTTCAATTTATGCATTTTAATTTTTGAGTTGATTGCAACATCAATCCGCCTTAATTGACAAAAGGACACGGTGCATTTTGACTCGGTTTTGCTTGCATTTTATTTAATTAAGCGTTGGACTAGTTCCTTTATTTTGTACAAAAAATAAAGCGGTCCTAGTAGCGTTGAGCTTTTGGAGGTGGAGAGAGTGATACTTTATTTTGGTTTTTCACGTGAGGTTCGGTATTCATATAGGGTCAATTAAATTCGAATTGCGCCAAAAACCCCACATTGAAAAGTAAAGCATTTTATAATAAAAACGACTTTATATATTTAAGGTTCGAATTTGTTTGACTAAAAAGTGTTAAGCCTTTTAGTTAAACTAATTAAAGATGAAATAGAGAGTAAATCATAGTCAAACATAATCAACTTCAGATCTAGACATAATGGATACTAAAATCATAGGGATCGAGTTTATACAACATTTCTGGGAAGGATTGAAAGATGCTAAATGTAAATAATAAGCTTACATTTTTTATATACGATTTCATATTTGTACAAGCAAAGAAGATAAGGAAGGAATCTCATTGATAACTGTGAGATTTAGCTTCATTGATTCAGCAATGGAGATTACAAAAGCTTATAGTACGAAATCTAGACTTCTCTCTCTATTTCTTCGAAGTTTTCTTCTCTCGCTCCCCTTTCCTCTGCTTTGTCCTCCTTTTATATATATTGTCAATTTCTCCTTTTACCCAGTAGTCCTTAACCAGCATGCCTCTCATGACTATATTCTTCCTTTATCCAATCCCTTTCTTGCCTCTTGAATCTTCGTATTTCCTGATACTTTCTTAGTAGCAGCTGGGTCCGAGATAGAATAGAAAGTTTGAGTTCATTCGCCCAAGTATTACGTTCTGCTGTGTGAGCCTTCTGGTGGCTTGATCTCGGCAGTGGTTATGATACTCGTCGCCATTACGTCTCATGGGCACGACCATGAATGAGTTGACCTCTTACCATTCCCTTTAATGAAAACCATCCAATGGTCAGATTTTGACCCATATAGTTAGTCCCTCCACCCGTAAGGGTCATGTTTTGGCAAGCTCAATGAGCGGATCCTGTTGATTCAAGAGTTAGGAGAAATCTGGACATTATGCGAGGACGGGGTCCTTATGGCGAGGTGGCGACGTGATGCTTCAAGGACCTTACCGGACCGTTACGTCCATTCGGAGATGGATCGTCACGTCGATTCAAAGTACCATGAATGCCCGTTATGTTTCATTATGGCGCACATTTCCCAGGCACCATATCGTTTTTTGTGCCCTATCAATTTTTTGATTGGCGGCTCTCGGGTTTCCCGCTCATGACATTTGTGTTCCTATAAATAGGGGGAACCACCATTCGATTATTATGCTTTTTAATTTTCCTGAGAGAATTTTACAAACTTCCACTTTCTTCAGTATTTCATACTTCTGCTTTCTCAGAATTCGACGTGGCCATTCTCTCTATTCCTTCATTTCTCTTGTTTATTTTGATCAAGACAGACAAATGGCTGGTACTTCTTCCTATACTGATAGATTCGTCAAAGCTCCGGTGCCGGAAAATGACGCACCCCTTCTTGAAGAGGGAATGGAGGTGGCCTAAGACGAGGAATTTCCGACAGTGGACGAGATACTACCCCGTCCGGGGAAATTAAGGACTGACTTTAACAACCCTGCCGGAGATGAACCGGAACCTATCCCTTCCACCATGGATGAAGCGGCAATTACGGTACTCAGGGCCAAGTGGGAATCCCCAATCATATCAAAATGGTATCGGCGGCGAGGAAGGACATCGTACATTTGCACCGCCCAAGGTACTGCGCATTTTACGCGTACCCTTTTGTTATCGGGTACACGTTTCCTCTCCCCTCTCTGGTGGTAGACTTCTGCCGCTTCTACGAAGTGTGCCCGGCTCAACTATCTCTGTACGCGTACAAACTCTTCCTCATGCATATCAAGTACGCGGAGCTTGCCGGACGAGGAATTTCCCTGGGGCATATGATTCACATCTTTGCCCCTCATTTTCTTCGGGGTACAATGATCCATATGCGCCATCGAGGAACCAAGAGTTTGGTGGTGAAGATGGAAGATAAGGCTAATCGCCGCTTCTAAGCAAGCTACTTCTATGTGCGGACAGAGCACCTTGTGGCGGATTCAGCAGAGTTTCCAGAGACGTGGAACTTCGCTCGTATGTTTTCCTTTGTTTATTTTGTGATTCTTCTTACGGCGACCGTCGATCGTTCTCCTTTAGGCGATATTGCTAAGGACTTGTTTTTGCTTTTGCAGCCGAGAGACTACCTCCCCCTCCAGTTGACAATATCTAAGAGTTCGTGAGCACGATTCTCCCCATAATGGGGATTCGTGAGTGGGCGTCCTTCCATAAGAAGTATGGGTGTAAGCCTCTCACTGGTGAGTCGACCCGCTGCATTTTTTCTTTATTCTTTTCCTCCCGATTTGGACTTGTCGTTATATAATCGTCTTTCTTTGTAGACAGGGAGGGTTGAAGGACGAGGGCTCCTCCGCTCGCATTCCGTCAGCCGATGCCCCTTGCCAGGCCTGTGCCGAGGGCCGTTTCCCGGCCTGCGCCGAGAGCTAACGCTCAGTCTGCGCCTGCAATTGAATCCCTGCATGCGGAGACTACTCCTCAGCCAGAGGCGCCGATTCCTGTTATCCGTTTGATGGACGAATCTTTCGTGCCGGGAGTGGGGAGGCCCCGTCGAAGAGACGACGGGTGGTATTGGAAATGGCTCCTCAGGCCGAAACATCTTCGAGGGGCGACCTTGTCTTGGCGGTGCCCGAAACTAGCGATGGGGCCAACCCGGCCACAGATGCTACGCCTGTTATGAGCGGGCAACGGGATGGTGTGGCGAAGAGACGGAGCCTCGAGGCTACCGTTGCTGTCTCTGGCAGCCCTTCGACATCCCGACCGAATCATACTTCTTCTTCGGCCGAAGAGAGAAGAAAGGGCGTCATGGTTGATAACTACGAGTCTAAATCCGACATCGATCCTGATGACGTTAGGATGTTCGAGGAGGGCTTTACCTGAATTGTAGTGAGAGCGGGAGGTCCCTCCCGAATACTAGAAATTCTATCGGACCTGAACCTTTTGCGAGACAAAGTGGATTTTGTGTCGCAATTCAACCTCCTATGATCTGCCGCAGAAAGCGAAGCTCTTCAGGATGTTAGTGACGCCGAATTGTCACGCGGCGTTGCCGCGATGGGTCTGAGGGTAAGTTCTCTCATTTGTTGATATCATTTTTTTTTGCTTTGTGACCTTGGTCTTTACCGACTCATTTCTTCTCTTTGTTTTTAGTCTTACATGCTAGAGATTGAGAGTGCTCGTAGGGCCGAGACTCGGGCTGCAATTTTCTTGAAGATGCTTGAGAAGTATCAGCGTTATCGTAACAAATGTCGCGAGATGCACGAGCAGCTCAGGGCGGGTACCGGCACCCAATCCACTAGGGAAGAGTTGGAGAAAAGGGATCAGGAACAGATGCAGTCCATCCGAAGATGCAGCGAGCTCGAGGAACTGCTCCGTGCCAAAGACGAGGAACTCGAGGTGGGCAAGGGGGTTGCCATAGAGTACAAGGACCTTCAGGAGAAGGTGTTGTCTCTGCAAGCCGAACTCGAGCAAAATGCTACTAGAGTTGAAGCTTTGAGTGCAGAATGGATGGGGAAGTTGGCCGAGCTGGAGAAGAAAGTGGCCGAAATGGAGAGTGCCAAGGAGGCTCGGTCATCAGCTTTGGCGAGGGCGGCAGCATTGGAGGATACCATCCGCGTCTTTCAATCCTAGCAGGAATCTGAGATGGCTACGGCCACGCAGAGAGAGGCGCGGCTCGAGGAGCGTATTGGTGAAATCGATCGGGAGGCTTTGAGCTTAGGAGACTAGGTCGTAGCACTCGAGGCCGAGAAGGAACAGCTGTTGCCCCAGATCGAGTATGCCTCTACCGCGGTCCCACGATGCCTATATGAGTTATGGGTCCACGCCGAGGTCCAGTGTGATATTTAAAAGGGTTTATGGGAGGCGGGGACTATCTCGGAGGCCACCTTTGAAGATGCTCGGGCAAAGGCGCGCGAGGCTCGTACTGCCTGTAGGTACGACCCTGCGACTCCGTAAGCTGGGAGGGCATTTATATCGGGGGTGAGCTCCCTTCTGATGATGATGGTGATATCGGGAGGAGCAGCGGTGGAGATGATGCGGAGTGAGGCCTTTGCGGCATCCAATATACTTAGTTTTTTTTTTTTGTTCTTTCATTGTTTACTTTCCTTTCCCATGGGCCCGTTTCGGCCCTTTGTAAGGTGTGGCTATCGCGCATGTGTATTGGAATAAAATAGTTGTTTCGCCCTCATTTGTATATATTTTGATTTTCATTGTGATGACTCCCTGACTTTTTAAATTGTGAATTCGAATTTGCGTGTTTGGGCGAGGTCGAACTTGAAGTCGCCATTCTTTGGGCAGGGTCAATTTTTGATATATATTCGAACGAGGTTGAAATTATAGCTAGTTGTGAATTCGGGTGAGGTCGAACTCTTCTGTTGGCGGAGGCCGATGGCCGTATGGGTGTTACTGCGAGCAAGATTGAAATTATAGCCCTTTGTATATTCGAGCAAAGTCGAGCTTTCCTCTTGGCGAAGGCCGATGGCCGTAAGGGTGTTATTTCGAGCAGGGTCAAAATTATAACCCTTTTTGTAGCTTCGAGCGAGGTCGAGCTTCTCCCTTGGCGAAGGCCGATGGCCGTAAGGGTTTTATTTCGAGCGAGGTCGAAATTGTAACCCTTTATAGCTTCGAGCGAGGTCGAGCTTTCCTTTTGGCGAAGGCCGATGGCCGTAAGGGTGTTATTTCAAGCGAGGTCAAAATTGTAACCCTTCGTAGCTTCAAGCGAGGTCAAGCTTTCCTTTTGGCGAAGGCCGATGGCCGTAAGGGCGTTATTTCGAGCAAGGTCGAAATTGTAACCCTTTGTAGCTTCGAGCAAGGTTGTGCTTTCCTTTTGGAGAAGGACGATGGACGTAAGGGTGTTATTTCGAGCGGGGTCAAAATTGTATCCCTTCATAGCTTCGAGCAAGGTCGAGCTTCTCTCTTGGCGAAGGACGATGGCCGTAAGGGTGTTATTTCGAGCGAGGTTGAGCTTCTCCCTTGGCGAAGGCCGATGGCCGTAAGGGTGTTATTTCGAGTGAGGTCGAAATTGTAACCCTTTGTAGCTTCGAGCGAGGTGGAGCTTCTCCCTTGGTGAAGGCCGATGGCCATGAGGGTTTATTTCGAGCGAAGTCGAAATTGTAACCCTTTGTAACTTCGAGCGAGGTTGAGCTTCTCTCTTGGCGAAGGCCGATGGCCGATGGCCGTAAGGGTGCTATTTCGAGCGAGGTCGAAATTGTAACCCGTTGTGTTGTTTCCGTTGGGGAACATTACTAGTCGTTGTGTTGTATATGCGTGCGTCGAAGCAAGTTCTGGTTCGCTTAATTTCCCTTTCATTTGGAGGATATTGTGCGTTTCATGGGTAAGTCCCAGTTCGCTCAATTGTTGCTTTCATTGGAGAATGCTGCGTGCTTTATGGGCGAGTCCCAGTTTGCTTAATTTTGCTTTTACTGGAGATTGTTTTTTCGATAGTTGATCTGTACCGAGCCATTTATGCTATTTGTGATACGCTGCGGTTTAGAGGGTTTTTCTCGGTCATTACTTGCGAGGTGGTATGCTGCGGAACCATTTTCGGGGGTGTTTTGGCGGCGTTGGTCCCTTGTTCGTGTACCTATGCGAGTGCTCGCGTTCCTGTTTTGAATCAACAAAAGAGTGAAGATAAGCTACAACAAAATTATCTATTACCTCGTCCTGACAAGCCGGTGAAAGGAGAAGAGGCTTTGTTGGATTACTCGCTCCGCCTAGTGCTCGAATAGTGGTTTCTGACTTGGCAGCTATGTTTAGCTTCGCCGCTTAATTGCGTCTAGACTTCTTGTGAGTTGGGCTTACCTCACCCGTTGGGACATCGAGGCTGAGTCCCAGTTCGATTTGCATACACAATAAGAGAAACATGTCATGCTTTGTTTAGACCATCCAGCATGCGTGATACAAAAATAACACGAGATATGCCTGATCTTCCAAAGGGTCATGCAGTGGGTTATCATTCCTTCCCCAGGGGTAGAAGTACAGGTTGGTATACAGGGTGAATACATAGCGTGGGATCGTGGTCATGCCAAGCACCTAGTGACCGTGGCTCTACTTAAATCGTGCACATGACTTGCTAAACCCATCGTTTTGGGGGGGGGGGGGGGGTACAGGGGTCTCGTATAGACATTGTTCATAATTTATTTTACGTAGGGATCTAACCTAGATTGATACGGTTGTTTCAAGAACTTAGCTACCATTCTTTTTCGGGTAGACGTTGTCTCCGAAATGGTGAGGTTGTAACAACCTGGAAGTAATACTTGACTGGTTCTAGATCTAAAGGAAACTGAAGAATTTGGCTAAGAAATCTCCACAGACAGCGCCAAATTATTTGACCAAAAAGTGTTAAGAATTTTAGTTAAACCAATTAAAGATGAAATAGAGGGTAAATCATAGCCAAACATAATCAACTTCAGATCTAGACATAATGGATACTACAATCATATGGATCGAGTTTATACAACATTTCTGGGAAGAATTGAAAGATGCTAAATGTAAATAATAAGCTTACATTTTTTATATACGATTTCATATGTGTACAAGCAAAGAAGATAAGGAAGGAATCTCGTCGATAACTGTGAGATTTAGCTTCATTGATTCAGCAATGGAGATTACAAAATCTTGTAGTACGAAATATAGACTTCTCTCTCTATTTCTTCGAAGTTTTCTTCTCTCGCTCCCCTTTCTTCTACTTTGTCCTCCTTTTATATATATTGTCAATTTCTCCTTTTATCCAGTGGTTCTTAACCAGCATGCCCTCTCATGACTATATTCTTCTTCATTCGCCCAAGTATTACGGTCCGCCGTGTGAGCCTTCTGATGGCTTGATCTCGGCAGTGGTCGTGATACTCGTCGCCATTACGCCTCGTGGGCACGACCATGACTGCGTCGACCTCTTACCATTCCCTTTAATGAAAACCATCCGACAGTCAGATTTTGACCCATACAGAATTTGAAATATCTGACTAAAGATAAATGAATACTTATCACTTGATCCTAAACCATGTTTGTAGAGAATGATACTTTTTAGCCCAAGAAAATGCACTTTCTGTCCTAACCAATAAAGGAGACGAGTCGACGACGATTTCAAGTAATAATGACTGAATTCTAAATTTAATAGTCGTACATACTTAATGAATCCTAAATAATATTGAACGATATATTATACAGTCGAAAGAAGGATTATGAACAACCCACAACTCAAAATGACTTCAATTCGTAGCTTGCGTTGGAATGAGATGCTGAATAAGTTTATGGTACTTCAATTGTTTTATATATTAATGATGTAAAGAGATCACTTAAAAGATAATTGCAGATAACTGTTTAATTTTTCAAGAGATATTTTTAAAAATCATTATAATTTAGAGCCTAATAACTATAGTTAACTTAATTACTATTGGTAGCTATTGTTCAATTGTTACTACTTGTAAACCTTGTATTCAAACTATACATGTTAATCGGGTCGGGTTGGCCCGTTCACAATCCGGTTCGATCCTGTTCAGCCCGGTATTGTAGCATTTGGGGGCGGGCTGGGACGGGTTGGGCGGGGAGCGGGTTTTACACAAAAAGTTTTTGGAAACCGGTGCACCTGAACCCGCTTAGCCCGGTCCAACCCAGTTTCCGTAACAATTTTTGTTTTTTAATTTTCTGGACCGTTGCCAACGGTCAAATTCAAAAATGACCGTTAGCCAACGGCCCTTTTTTGAAGAAATGGCTATTTCGGCCTAGCCCCTTAAGAAAATAGCACCCCACCACCACCACCACCACCACCACCACCACCACCCCTAATATTTGATAAAATACAATTCTAACCTTTTAAAAAACTATAAATAGCCCCCTTTCTTCTTTATTTTTTCTCACAATTCACTCTCTTACTACTCTAATTCTCTCTCAATTCTCTCTTGATAATTGATTATTGTTCTTAAATTCTCAATTTCAAGTTTCATCAAATATTTAGTTTAGCCATTATAAAATTATTATTATCAAATATCAAGTATTCAAGTGAAGTGTGGTATCAAGTTATTAACTATCAAGTATCGGTCTATCAATTGAAGTTTGATTTTGATTTTTGATATCAAATTTAGAGATGCATTCGGAATTCCGGTACACTCGTTCCATCTCTTTCTCTTCTTTGGTGTATATCTTTATTTTATTATTTAAAATTATTAATTTAATTTACTTTAAATGGTATTTATTAAGT
>NW_017676840.1:0-36062 GCF_001879085.1 Nicotiana attenuata
AGCTCAAATTCTGATAGCTGAGGTTCAGATCAGTTCTGGTTTGATTCGATTGAGTTTTGAGTTCAAACAAGTCAGTTTTGGGTCAGTTTAGTGGGTTTTTGATTGCTAAAATGTTCCTGGGTGTTTGAGAAGTTATTTTGATTCGAAATTGCTCTTGATGTTGCTGCGTTGATTGATCCATTGCTGGATTTCTGAAATTGTTCCTGAATTGCTGTTGAGTCCTGCTATTGCTGCTGACTTCTCTCATTTCCTATTCCTCTCTAATTTCAGGTACATTTCGAGACTGGTTTGATGTAGCATCTCCTGTTGAAAACATGAAACGAAATTGAAGCCCAAAATTCAGATATTGCCTTGTAATTTTAACAATTCTGTATGTTTTAGATAAACTTTTGTGATTTGGTTAGTGGCATATTGTTACTCCTGTATGCATAGTGGAATTATAACCGGACTGTGTAAGTAGTAATTTGGACCATTTCGGACTGTTTTGACTCATGGTTACCTAGCTGTAGACGTGTAGTAACTTCTGTATACTATCCTGATTGTAAATTGCTGAACACACTTGTATTAACTTGTAGTAACTTCAATAAGCAGTTAGTCTAATTGAATTGTGGATCTCTTTGGTTTAACAAATCAGTCTTTGCAAGTCGTTTGGGCCTCAATATTTTAGTGAACGGCCCAAGTCCAGTCAGATTTATATACTCTTGGGGACCTGGGCCTAAGCCTATGAGTGCGTGTGTGTTTCACCTCTAATCAGGCTCGTTGACAGCCAAAATCACAAATAAAAAGTCAGTAAGGAATCTAGGCATTTAAGGGTCTCAAACGTGACCACTTTTGAGGTGAATAAGACTTGGGCCTGAACCTGTTTAGGGCTCAACCTCAGGCAACCTGTCCCTTGTGAAGTCAATTGAGTCTCCTCCTTTTAGGCTGTTATGAAGCCCAATCTGCTGAAGATCCCATGATGACTATTAAAGTTTTGCTTGATTTAATATCACGTTATAATACCTTTCAATGCTAGTTTACACCGATTAATTAAGGCTTCTTCTTTTATTAGAGACAAATTAAGTAGAAAATCATAGTTTACTTTAGGACTAGACTTCAAATAATAAACGAGACGAGCCTCGCTAGACAAAGGCCCTCGATAAGTGTTTGTGTTAGAATACCTAGACTTCGGGATGGGCCGTTTAGCGAATTTCACGGCCTTCCCCAAAGATAATAACGCGTTAGCCTCTTTAAGCGCGTATTTTAATAATATTACTTTCCTAAAATTCGGGTGCACATTTATGTGACCCAAATCCAAATCTCAACGAAGTCGAAATGTGTTAACAATCACGGGTGCACTGGTGCGACGTGATTCGAGATGCATTTTCACGACGTTGCAATTCTTATTAAAATAAAATAAAAGCGTTTGACTAATAAAAGCACAAGCTAGAACATGTTTTGAAATCAGATAAAATCAAATACAACAGTTGAGCGACCGTGCTAGAACCACGGAACCCGGGAATGCCTAACACCTTCTCCCGGGTTAACAGAATTCCTTACTCGGATTTCTGGTTCGCGGACTGTTAACAGAGTCATATTTTTCCTCGGTTCGGGATTCAACCGGTGACTGGGACACCATTAATCTCCCAAGTGGCGACTCTGAAATCTTAATAATTAAATCGCGTTCCGATTGTCCTTTAATTGGAAAAACTCCTTTACGCCCTTGCGGGTGTAGTGAAAAAGGAGGTGTGACAGCTCTGGCGACTCTGCTAGGGACAGAACCCAGAACATTGGTTCAGGGTTCAGAATTCGAGCTTAGATATATTGTTGTATTTGGCTTTATCTGATTTTCCTACATGTTTCATGCTAAATGTGCAAAATGTTGCTTTTTACCGCTTTGATATTATCTGAACTGTATATAAACTGTGCCGAAACCCTTCTCTTCTCACCTCCGGGGATGTGCTTACTGGTTGAGACTCCCTATTCTGTTAGTGTCAATACCCTGAAATAAGAAAGAGGCCGGACAAGTTACTAAGCCGGATGGCCTTTTGGTTCCCGGTACGTAGCCCCCTCCTCGACTCGAGTTGTCCGCTCGGGTACACAGTCTAGAACACATACCCAGGTTTTGAACCTAGAAGAACTTGACTTCATGCCGGATCCCTAGTAGGAACGCTTATCTGCATCACGTGCATTTTGACTTAGGGGACTCAACACAGGGGTTGGGTCCGTCTAGGACAGGTGTACCCGGAATAATGGACCATCCTGATGCATCCTACTTGTGCATTAATCTGTTTTGGACCCGCATGCTGACTGGCTTTGAATATTTGGGAAAAAGTGGAACAACCAAAAAGAAAATAGCAGTGTAGAAAGTTAACTTCCTATATTAGAAAAAACCAATGTCCAAGTAGTGCCGAAATGCTGCCGAATTTTTGAGAAAATGAAAAAAAAAAGAGAAGTTCTTTTTAGTTTGCCAATGGAAAAGAAAAACAAAAAAGAGTTTCTTTTAGTTTATTTGCCACTGAAAAGAAAATACAAAAAAGAATCTTGCTTTCAGAAATAGTGAATTTGCCAATAAAAAAAAAGGGTCTTGTTTTCAAAAATAGTTAGATTTATCTGCCCGAACTACGCTGGTTTGATTCTCACCGGGTGTGAGATACGTAGGCAACCCTCATCGGGTCCAACCTCCCCTTTTCAAAAATAGCCAAAAATGCCAATTTTTTTTTAATTTCGTCATGAATAAGTCGGGTGCCGCCATTCTTGTTTAAAATAAGCCGAATGTCCCCAAAAAGGGCGCCGGAAGGCTGTTTTTGCAAGAACAGCCACCCTGAGTCAGTTTCAACGGTTAGCAGGCACAGCCTTAAAATCTTCTCCCCGAAATGCTGAAAGGTCGTAACTGCAAAACCGGCCGTTTGTTTTAAAATTGGAATTTTGAACAAAAATAGTGTCATGTTTTTTTTCCTTTTAGGTCAAAATAAGTGATTAAATCACCTTAATAAATGTGCAGGATGAGCACGATTCAAAATAAGGGGAACTTGCATATAGGCCCGCGGCGAGACCGAACGATGTCCCGCGGGCACCAGGAGCTTTAATGTATTCATGATTGTCTTTTGAGTCTGTATTTCCTTTTCTACCAGAGTTTGTCTTTTGAGTCTGTATTTCCTTTTCTACTAGAGTTGATCATTTGAGTCTGTATTTCCTTTTCTACTGGTGTCTGTATTTCCTTTTCGTTAAAAGTCAGTCAGTTGATTGAGTCTGTATTTTCGTTTAAAATGGAATAGGGATGGTGGAGTCTGTAGTTCGTTTCTGCATTAGAGTCTGTTAGTTGTTTAATCTGTCAGTTTGAGTCTTTGTAATAGACGTATTTGCTATCAATAAAAATTGAAAATCCCAAAAAAATATTTTGCTTCTACTTTACATTTATTATGCAAGAACTACGCTCGGTCTGATTCACGCGGGGTCGTGATACGCAGGCAATCTCCATAGGATTCGACCATAACCAAAAGAAAAAGAAAAAAAAATGAGAAAAGAGAGGAAAACCCACAAAAGGCAAAAAGAAAAGAAAAGAGCGGAAAAACAAAACTCAAGAAAGGAAGGAAATAGGAACGAGAGAGGACAAAGGCAAGAGTGAAGAAAAAAGAAGGAAAAAGAAGAAAAACAAAGGAAGAAAAGTTTGCAATTGGAAATAAGGAAAAGCCGGGATGACGCATGCGCCCGATCAAAAGCTGTTACCAATATGTTACATGCCCTAACGCTAACGTGATGGTTTCATTTTTGTCATGTCATACCAGAAAGGTGGTTGGTTTGTGGTTTTAAAGTGGTAACTCCTCTTCACAACACGAGGACAAAAGGCAGTCGGCATCTTGGCAACCCATCCCTGCAACACCCGAGCAAAAACCAAAATGAACATGACATGGCAAGAGTCAGACACCAGTATCGTGGACCCATCGAAAGAGGTAGAAATGGTAGATGTCAAAGCGATGAAGGAAGAGATGTACAAGTTGAGGCACCAGATGGCAGAGATACATCAGGCTTGGGCTAAGGGTCAGCCGGCGCCAGTTTATCCCGCCAATCCAGCATATATCCCACCTTTGGCTCAGTCTCAGGAGCTTCCTCCTACAAGTTCATCTTCACCTTTCCCTTTCTACCAACAGAGTTATGGCACCACTTCCTATCTTCCCCAAGCTCCACCACCCAAACAAAACCCTCCCCCATCAATCACCCTTGTCTTTGTGGCGCCTCCGCCTGCCACATTGCAAGGATCTTCCAGTGAGCCCCTATTTCAAGCTCACGACAGTCAGTACTATCCTCCTGAGCCTACCTTTAAAGTTCCTGAGCCATATTCTTACGCCCCTCACTTCGAGTTCCCGGCAGAAACTGAAAAGCCGCTTAAAAACCCGGAGCAGGAAGAGATGATTCAAAAAGTGAAAAGCCTGGAGCAGTCCTTCAGGAACATGAAAGGGTTGGGTGGCCAAGTCAGTGTGGCCTATAAAGATTTGTGCTTGTTTCCCGATGTACAGTTGCCAGCAGGGTTCAAGCTACCCAAGTTTGATTTGTACGATGGACACGGCGATCCGGTAGCTCATCTAAGGGGATTTTGCAGTAAAATGAGAGGAGCTGGGGGAAAGGATGAGTTATTGATGGCATACTTTAGTCAAAGTCTCAGTAGTACGGCCTTGGAATGGTACACACGACAGGATCATGCCCGATGGTACACGTGGGATGATTTGGCCCAAGCATTCGCGTGCCACTTTCAGTATAATCTCGAAATTGTCCCGGATCATCTGTCACTGACTAAAATTGAGAAGAAGCCCGGGGAAAGCTTCAGAGAGTACGGTTTCCGTTGGCGAGAACAGGCAGCAAGAGTTGATCCTCCGATGAAAGAGAATGAGATGGTTGATTATTTCCTTCAGGCTTTGGAGCCAACCTACTATGGTCATCTGGTGTCCGCAGTGGGGAAAACTTTCAATGAGGTCGTGAAGATGGGAAGTATGGTGGAAGAAGGGCTCAAATCCGACAAAATCATGAGCTATTCAGCAATCAAGGCAACCGTTCAGGCCATCCAGAGTGGAGGGGTACTTGGAAAGAAAAAGAAAGAAGATGTGGCGGTAGTTGACTGGAGAACTTGGTCAGGGGGGCCATCCCCATATTACCATCAACCTCGTCCCCTTCGCCACACCCCACAGCATTATTACCCACCACGTAGTTCCCACTTCTCTGTCCACCATGCCCATACATATCCCCAACATCCTACCCAGGCGCAATGGCACGCACCCAATCCACAAAATGCCTACCCAACTCAAAACACATACCCATCTCCAAGAGCTTACAAGACTCCCCCTGGAACAAGTTTGCGGGCTAACCAAAATTTCAGGCAAGAAAGGGCACAGAAGCAGGAAACTTTCACCCCCATCGATGAGTCCTATGCTGACTTGTTCGAGAAACTAAAGCATTATAACTTGATTACACCGGTTCCTCCGAATCATGTGGACAAGCGTGCAAGAAGCTTTGATCCTTCTAAGAGGTTTGAATACCATTCCAATGCCCAGGGGCACGATGTCGAAGGTTGCCGAGATTTGAAAAGAGAGATAGAAAGAATGATTCAGGAAGGGATAATTGCGGTCCAGGGCAGTGGCACCCAGAATATTGCACAGAATCCTTTACCTGCACATGATGGTGCACATTTTGTGGGGAAGATCCATGGCGACAGGGAGTATGAGAATCCTCTCGGAAACTCGTTGAATGAAGTCAATGATATTGAAATTGGTGAAGGTCCCAGCAACTTTGATAGGCAATCCAGTGGCTAAGATGTCGAGTTCGGTGATTGGAAAGACGCTCCATCTCCTTGTTAGCTAGAGTGGAGTTTTGGTGGTTTATTTTGTTGTCATTTCTGTTGTCCGGGTTATTTTCAGGGTTGTAATCCGGATATTGTCTTGTGATCCAAACCCTTCTATCCTTTCACTTTGCTTTGTTTGTCTAGTCATAGTAGCTTGTGTAGTGCTGTCTAGGTTTATTCAAAGTTTGTAACTCTAGTCTAGTTTGTTTGTTTTGTTGTTTAAACCCTTTCACCGTCAGTCTAATGCAATTCTCTGTTTCCTGCCATTTCTAGTCATTTTATTTCGTTCCCTTCTCCAGTTACAATTCTTTCATGCTGATGCTAGTGACACGACATGCACGCATAACTCTCAACCTGTTTTTAATAGTCAGTTTGGTAATGAAGCAATGAAACAATGTTGAAGACGTAAGGACATTCGAGGGAAATGAGTAAAGGCATTTTGAGATCACTTCAAGCCCAAATCAAGTGAAACTGGGGGGGGGGGGGCAGATAGAACATAAATACTATTTAAATGCATCATGCCGCATCGGTTTGAAGCCAAGGCAAGAGTGCACCAGGTCTATAGGGACCGCTCATGGTACCGAGATTGTTGTCCAAATGGTGCTGGGTAATTGACAAATACAGAAGGCAAATGTGTGGATATGGTTAGTAATTCTGGTGCAATCAAATGTTACATATGTTTTCCTCAGCTTGCTTAATTGTGTAGTTTGTACTTGGCATGTTTTGGAGATTGAGATGACGAAGGCATTTTGTTCTGCTATCCAAACATTTTATCCTTTGTTATCCCTTCGAGCCTTATTATATTTTCTTTCGTATCCCTCTTTCGGAATCAACAACAAAACTTGAGAATCGAACGGGGAAAGAAAGTGGAGAAACAAGAGAAAACAGTGAAAAAGCAAAAAAAAGAAAAAAAAAGGAAAGAAAATAAAAGAAGAGAAAAGAAAAGAAAAAGTAAAAAGAGAAAAGAGAAGAAAAGAAAAGAAAAGAGAAAAGAAAAGAAAAGAATGAAAAGAAAGGAAAAGAAAAGCGGAAGAAAGATCGCAACAATCAAAGTAGTCGCCTGAGCTACGTTTGACTTGATCCCGAAAGGGTACGTAGGCAGCCTCTCTCTGAGGTTCAGTCTCACCAAAATAAAAATCCAAAGTCCCCCAAGAAAGAAACTGGGGCAGAAGTTGTGGTTGCTGTGAGAAATCTGATTCTGAAAGTTGTAACTTTAAACCCATGATTGAATTGTTTTGAGCCTTTGATACCCTTCCTTTCTAACCCTATCCAAAAGCCCGCATTACGGTCCGAAGAAAGACCTTCCGATCAGTCTTCAAGAAATGCCGAGTCAAGTGAGCAGAGATGAATCATATCAGGGGCAACACTCCGGTCCAAACGAAGGAAATGAAGAATGAGAAAGTCTTGTTGATGAGAACCCTCACGGGTACCCCCAAGGTGATGAAAGCTGAGAGAGATCAAAATGAGAGAGTCTTATTGGTGAAAACCTTCACGGGCACCATAAGGCGACGGTGAGTTGAGAGAAAAATCAAAATGAGAGAGGCTTGATGGTGAAAACCCTTCGGGCACTACAAGTCGAATAAGGATTGTGAATCGGATCGGGCAAGCAGAGCATTGAAGCCCAGTTTCACGGCAAAAGGTACAACAAGAGCTGAACATCAGATTTGCTAAACAGAGTAGGCTGCAGGTGCATGTCAAGGTCGTTAGAGTCGTTATCCACATCTGATGGATTGCTACTCTGTAGGTTTCTTGTTAGTAATCGTCTCTCTCCATTACCCTTTACTCCAATCCTCCCACTTTGTTTTACTCCTTCGTCCTAGGTCGGTTGTTCAAAACAAGTGAGAAATGATATCAAAATCTGCCACCAAGCTTTCCAACACGGGACCTGGTGAGCACATAAAGGCGTCAAGCCAGGAGAAAACCGCGGGCACACTGAGTTGGCCACAATCAACATGCTTTGGGATTCGTGCGAAATACAAGGGTCTAATTTAGGAACCACACAACAGATGGATGGTGTTTTGGTGAACGGATCAGAGGTAGTCTCCGTGTCATGGGTAGCAAAGAAAGTGGTTAGTCAATAAACAAGCAAGATCTTCGAGGGGGAGTCAGTTATCGTGACAAGTGAAAGAACAATAAACTCAAGGCTAAAGCCAGTGGTCAAGAAAGAACATCACATACACAAAGCAGGGACAATAGACATGCTGCGGGATTCATATGAGACATGAGGATTGGGGAGATGACCGTTCATGCAATGCAACAAATGGAGGATGATGGGCCACCTTCGAACTTCAAGGCCACAAACCAACCACCATATTTGAAACTCACAAGTTTTTGTTGTTTGAAACAGGAACAAAGCAGTGCAAGAAATTTGGTTCAACAGTACGAGAACAAGAAAGGAAAGAAAAGAAAAGGAACAAGAGGAGAACCGACAAAAGGGAAGTTTCTCAAATCATTGACCTTTGCCATTACTTTTCACAATGTTTCCTCCTAGGATAAAAGGCCTATCTGATGGAGTTTTCTAGAGTCAAAATCTTAGTCTGATGAATCTTTCTCCTAAGATAACAAGAGACCTAGTCTGATGAATCTTCTCCTAGAGTCAAAATCTTAGTCTGATGAACCTTTCTCCTAAGATAACAAAATGAACCTAGTCTGATGAATTACCTCCTAAGATCAAAATCTTAGTCTGATGAATTGTTCTCCTAAGATAGAAAACCTAGTCTGATGAGTTTTCTCCTAGGATTACAATCTTAGTCTGATGAATCTTTGTCCTAGGATAGAAATCTTAGTCTGATGAATCTTTCTTCTAAGATAACAAAAATGGACCTAGTCTGATGAATTACCTCCTAGGATCAAAATCTTCGTCTGATGAATCTTTCTCCTAAGATAATGAAACGACCTAAACTGATGAATTCTCTCCTAGGATCACATCTTAGTCTGATGAATCTTTCTCCTGAGATAGTAAACCTAGTGTGATGAACCTTCTCCTGGGATCTACATCTTAGTCTGATGAAACTTTCTCCTAAGATAACCAAAAACATACCTAGTCTGATGAATTTTCTCCTAGGATCTAAATTTTAGTCTGATGAAACTTTCTCCTAAGATAACAAAAGCGGACCTAGTCTGATGAATTTTCTCCTAGGATCTAAATCTTAGTCTGACGAATTTTTCTCCTAAGATAACAAAAGCGGACCTAGTCTGATGAATTTTCTCCTAGGATCTAAATCTTAGTCTGACGAATTTTTCTCCTAAGATAACAAAAGTGGACCTAGTCTGATGAATTTTCTCCTAGATAAAAATCTTAGTCAAATAGTTTTACTCACAGGGGACGTACATGCCAATCAAGTCTTAGGTTTGCTGTCACCATCGCATCAATAGCTTAGGTAATAACTCACAAGTCTGCCCAGCCACCAAACTGGGGCAGAAAATTTTCTTTGTTGTTTGTCTTGTTGAAGCCAGGAGCCCGCCTGGAGAACAGAGGCATACATTTCAAATTTCAACAATCAGGCGCCCACCTGGAGAACAAGGGAATACATTTTAAATTTCAGCAATCAGGCGCCCACCTGGAGAACAAGGGAATACTTTTCAAATTTCAGCAGTCAGGCGCCCACCTGGAGAACAAGGGAAGTGCAATTCAAATTTTTGCTTTTAATTTTTAATATTTGATAACATGCTGTACCCAGTTACCAAACTGGGGCAGAAAATTTTCTTTGTTTGTTTTGTTGCAGTCAGGAGCCCACCTGGAGAACAAGGGAATATTTTTCAAGTTTCAGCAGTCAGGCGCCCACCTGGAGAACAAGGGAAGTGCAATTCAATTTTAGCTTTTAATTTTTAATATTTGATAACATGTTGTACCCAGTTACCAAATTGGGGCAGAAATTTTCTTTGTTTGTTTTGTTGCAGTCAGGAGCCCACCTGGAGAACAAGGGAATATTTTTCAAGTTTCAGCAGTCAGGCGCCCACCTGGAGAACAAGGGAAGTGTAATTCAATTTTAGCTTTTAATTTTTAATATTTGATAACACATGTTGTACCCAGTCACCAAACTGGGGAAGAAAATTTTCTTTGTTTGTTTATTTTGTTGCAGTCAGGAGCCCACCTGGAGAACAAGGGAATACTTTTCAAGCTTCAGCAGTCAGGAGCCACCTGGAGAACAAGGGAATACTTTCCAAGCGTCAGCGATCAGGAGCCCGCCTGGAGAATAGATGACATACTTTCAAACTTCAGCAGTCAGATGATCTCCAATCACAATGCAAGGCAACAACGCAAGAATACCAGTGGAAGGCGCCCACATGGAGAACAAGGGAAGTGCAATTCAAATTTTAGCTTTTAATTTTTAATATTTGATAACATGCTGTACCCAGTCACCAAACTGGGGCAAAAAATTTTCTTTGCTTGTTTTGTTACAGTCAGGAGCCCACCTGGAGAACAAGGGAATACTTTTCAAGCTTCAGCAGTCAGGAGCCCACCTGGAGAACATGGGAATACATTTCCAAGCGTCAGCGATCAGGAGCCCGCCTGGAGAATAAGGCAATACATATTTCAAACTTCAGCAGTCCAGCATCACTCGAAGGAATGGCGAAACATCTCCAATCACAATGCAAGGCAACAACGCAAGAATACCAGTGGAAGAATACAGGTTCAAGGCAACACAAGAGCAAGTTTGAAGACATAGATAGGACCTTTTTGTAATTCATAGCTTAGGCTAGCTTCTTTTTATTTTGACACGGTGTAATAAGGAGGTCAGTGAGCAGTAGCAGCAGCAACAACAGTGAAATCACAGCTCCTAGTAGTCCCTGCTACCAGACCTTCCCGAACTACACTGACCTGATTCCTTTTTAGCCAAGGATATGTAGGCAACCTTTGAAGCAGGGTTCGGTCAAATGGTTTTCAAAAATGCTTCACACGGAATATTCAAACGGGCAAAAATCGCTCGTTTCCGCTCACTTATCTTTACACGAAAACTCTTCATGTTCCCGAGCAAAGAGGGGCAGCTGTGAGCACGTGATTTTTGCCCTATATGAATTATTCCAAAAATTCAAAAATGATTTCTTTATTATATTGCTATTTTTGTGAATTTTTGTGTTATTTTCTGATAATTGTTGCATTTTATTGGTGTTTGTTTTAATTCATACGAAAAATATAAAAAAATACATTTGGCATTTGCATTTAGGATTTAATCTCATATTTTAGGATTAATTAGTGGTTAGTTGTTTGCAAAACAAAATATAAAGAAAATGAAAAAAATGGTTCTTTGCATTTTTACTTTCAATTTTCAGAATTTGTCTTAAGTTTTAGTTTAGGATTAGATATTAGTTAATTTTGAAAATTAAATAATATAATTTTAGAGTCAATTTGGTCTTTGACTTTTTATTTTTCATTTTAACAAAAATCAAAAAATATAAATACAAAATAAGAAAAATGAAGATAAAAGAAAATGAAATAAAAGGCAAGGGTTGGCTAATGTTTGGGCCAATTTCGTACAACCCAGGCCGAAATTCCCAGAAGCCCAAGTCAAAACCTTCAAACTCCTGCCCCAATTAGCCCAATCCATAAAACTAACCCGGCCTGTTTTTTTTAAAAAACAAAACGACGTCGTTTTGGACTAGGTAAATCCAGGTCGTCCATCGCCTATCATCCAACGGTCCAGATTTGTTCACACATTTTACATAAAAGTGTAATAACACCCTTTACAACACTAGAGACCAGATCGATGTCCTCCTCGTACAACCCTAATCCCCACCGTCTCCACCACTCTCCGCCATAGGCCGCCGGCCGGAAATCGTCTCCGCCGACGGCGTTACACCAAACACCCCCAAAATTACACCCTGAATTCCCCTCGTCCCCCTCTTTCCAAATACACATTCAACTCCTTTCGAATCATCCCCAATCTTTTCGAATCTTAGATCGAAATTTCGACCTCAAAACCCTAATCTGCCAAACAGCGTCCAAAGTCACACCAAGGCTCTGACTTCACTTCCCCATCGTTAAGTCGTCATTATTCCCCCTCAAAACCCGTTGAAACACCCCAAAATTCCCTAACCCTAGCCGCCGCCTTTGGGCTCTGGTGGCGGCGCCGCCACCTACACTATACCAAACTTATACTCCACAACTCCCAGGCCACTCTAGGCCCTATTCTCTTGTTTAATGCACAAAAATCCCAACTGAAGGCCTTCAAATTCACATCTTGGATCCAAGTTTTCTAGGCCAGGGCTGAATTCATCCGCACAAGCAGCCTGGGCGTGTCACTTGTCCGTTTGAATCTAGTAGTGAGTTTCCCCTATTCCTCGTTTGTTTTATTTCCTTCTTCCTCTGTTCTCCTTCTTTGCTTCCTGTGATTTGTTCCTGTTTTAGTGATTGTTGTTAATTAGTTTAATTGTTCAGTAAGTTTGGTTTTGTTTATTTCTGTTTTGATTTTTGGGGTTTCCTATATGTTTCAATAATGGTTCTGTAGTTTAATTCTGTGTAATCCTGCGTTAGTAGTTCTGATTTTAGTTTAATTTTGTGTCGAATCTGTAATCAATCTTGTTTGAAGCCCTGTCTGAATGTCAATCCCTTATGATTGTTACTAGCTAATGCTGAGCCAATTTAATTGATAATTGTCTTTAATAATCCCATAGTTTGATGTTTAGTTTCAAATAATCCTTAGGCTTAGTTAACCCTAGTTAAATAATTATTTGGATATAGTTGTACTAAACTAGTAGTTTCAGGGGTATTCAAAGGCATTTTGGGCATTTAAAATGGATTAATTTGTTAGATTAGTAAATTTCAGAATAAGCTAAGGGTAATTGGGGTAGTTCAAGGGCATGGAATCTTTCAAATAACTGAATTGGAAGCTCTAGAACATTCTAGATGAGTCTCAAATCAGAATTTTTATAACTTAGGGGTGTAGCTTGGGTAGCAAGTCAAGAAGTAAGGGATTAATGACCAATTTCTGAAATAAAAAAGGGGAAAATGGGGAATGAGTTCCAGAACTTTCTGCCCCTATTCTTACCTATATAAGGCAGCCTTTAATGCCTTAAGTCACAAGTTTGGAGTCTTAAAATCCCCCCCAAAATATTCTCCAAGCTTCCTAGATCTGAGATTCAAATTCAAACTCCCTTAGAGCTTAGGCTTCAAAAATATTCAGAAAAACAACAAAAAATCAAAAACAAGTACTGTACGTCGATTTCTCTAGGCTAATTTTTGAATTTTAATCACTGATTGGCACATTTTAGCACAACTACAATCACTGAAGTTTCAGAGTGTTCTGGATTCCAATTTGAATGAGTTTTGGGTGTATTTGAGCTATTTGGTTTGATTTGTGAGTTGAAGCTGGTCAATCAAGTCTGTTTTGGAATCTGTTGTTGCTGTTGCCTTACAATTTATTCCGGCCCGTGTTTGAGTGTGTTTCTGGGTATAAAATTGGGGCCTGTTGAGATTAGCTGTTGAATATTGCTGCTGACCCTCCTCTTCTCCTTTATTTCATGTAATCCAGGTATTTTCTCATGCTCAAGTGATGTTGAAGATTGCCTTCACCTATAAACCACAAGTTTGAAGTATAAATGATAAAGGAATACATGCTTGCACCTGAACTTTACTGTTATTGTTTTTTTTTGAAAATTTTCGCGTGATTGATTCATTTGAACCATAATTTCAGATGTATTATTGAGAATATGGACTGTCAATGGACTGTTAATAGATTGTTAATGGATTTTCAGTACTAGTTATATCATCTAGGGCTGTGTTGAATTTCATTGTGAGTTTTAGTATAATACAAGTCCATCCATTGTGTTAGTTTGGATTGGAAAGGTTCTGTACGTAGAAGTGCCCTTGAAATCGTATTTTTCCCTTTTTGTAATCAATAATTGGACATCTGATTGTTAGAAGCAATTAACGGAAAGTCAAATATAGTGTCATATGAATCTGAGGATTAAATTGGAACAATATCACTAGCCTGCCTCGAATCAATATTAACAAAAAGCAATTTCAGAGTCAATTACTTCTTAGATTAGCCCAACATTTGGTTGATTTGGTCTCTGATTTAAATACATATATGTGACAGCCCGTTAAGATGTTAACTAGCCCAAAAGTGAAACTGGCGTCCGCTATTGGGCTTATCACAGGCCCAGGCCACCTGACCCTCTACAATCAAAATTTGGACCTCTTATTGGGCTGCTCTTCATGAGCTGGGCTGGATCAGTCTCGAGGTCCAAGGTCTGGAGGCCCAATGAATTGAGAGCCTGATTTCCTTTAACGGTTTAAATAGAAATAATGATGTATGAGCATGTTAATTGACTAGGGCTATTTCTTTTATTATTAGAGACAAATAAAATAGAAAATCATAATTGCATTAGTTTTGTCTTTTAAATAAAAATGAGACGAGCCTCGCCGCACAAAACGTATAAAAATTGCGGGGCCCTCGATAAATGTTTATACAACAATACTTAGATTTCGGGACGAGCCGTTTAGCGAATTTCACGGTTTTCCCCAAAGATGATAACGTGTAGTTGCTTTAGGCGCGTATTTTAATAATATTACTTTCCTAAATTCGGGTGCACATTTATGTGACCCGAATCCGAATCTCAACGAAGTCGAAATGTGTTAACAATCACGGCTGCACTGGTGCGACGTGGTTCGAGATGCATTTTCACGACGTTGCAATTCTTATAAAAATAAAAATAATAAAAGCGGTTTACTAATAAAGGCACATGAGTTTGGACATGTTTTGAAACCAGATAAATCTAATACAACAGTTGAGCGACCGTGCTAGAACCACGGAACCCGGGAATGCCTAACACCTTCTCTCGGGTTAACAGAATTCCTTATCCGGATTTCTGGTTCGCAGGCTGTTAACAGAGTCAATAATTTCCTCGGTTCGGGATTCAACCGGTGACTTGGGACACCATTAATATCCCAAGTGGCGACTCTGAATATTAATAATAAATCTCGTTCCGACTGTCCTTTAATTGGAAAAACTCCTTTACACCCTCACAGGTGTAGGAAAAAGGAGGTGTGACATGTATGGCTAAAACCCCGTCTTTTAGAAATCGAGCTTCATCGGTGGTTGCGTGAATATGGTAAGATTAAAGTTGAATTGTTGCATTGATTGCTATTTTACATGAATTGGTGTTATAACCTTATATGCGTGAAAGATGTGTCTCAACATGATCAACGTGCTATCCTGAAAACCTAAAAAGGGGAAAAAGATATGAATTATGTATTGAAATGCTTAGACCTCAAATTTAGATTGAAGTTGCATTATCGTGCCATCTACGTGAAATCTTATCCATGCTTACAATTTAAATTGCTCTTGTGTGCACCTACTGTCCTAAATGGAAAAGCAGATATTGAATTTGGGAACGATGTGAAATGCGGCCTAGTGCCAAGAATGATGAGATAAAGTGGTGGCCCCAAGTGCCTATGAAATGAAATATGTGAAACGAAACGATTAAACAACGCCTTGGTAAGGCGGCCTAGCCGATCGCGCCGAGATCGGACTCCGCTCAAGATAGCGGTGGTAATGTGAATGAATTCCGAAAAAAGGGAATATGAGATTATGATTGAAGCATATGTCTCAAATGGGGCAACCTAGCCGATCAGGTCGAGATCGGATTCCGCCCAAGATAGCGGTGGTATTGTGAACAAATGATGAATAGAGTGAAATGCCCCAAAAACTAAAGGCTATGGAAACATGATGTGAAAGTTTTATGATTCTTTATTATTGATAATGTTGTAATCGTTTAAAGCTCTTGAGTTATACTTGTGATTTCCTTATTTTTATATAAAAGTTCTTTCTAATTAGATGGTGTTTAGTTATACATACTAGTACTATTCCATGGTACTAACGTCCCTTTTGCCGGGGGCCCCATTTTTAAATGAATGTAGGTGGCTCTATAGCGGACAGTGCCGATCGTGCGTAGCGGAGTGTCCTCATCCCGAAGACTTGGTGAGCCCCTTTTTCCTTCAAAGGGGTTATGTTGTTCATCTTTTGTTGTAGACTTTCACTTTTGAGGTATAGCTGGGGCCTTGTTGCCGGCGTTGTCCTATTACGTCTTTTGTATCCATAGAGGCTCCGTAGACATTGTGTGGGTTATGTTGGTTGGGTTAATGATCTATGTACAACTCTATTCTCTAGTTCGTCTAAGCAATGACTGTATAAAATCTTGGAAACTTAACCACGATTTAAGGTTTGTGATATAAAAATGAACTGACATTGTTGAATGTTCAAGTTTGCTATTGTCTAAATAATCGAAAGCCGAATTTCCTTAATCATATTGAGTTGGGTAGAAAGTGTCAATAAGGCTTGCTCAGTTGGGTTCACTCGATTGAGTGCCAGTCGCGCCTCCCGAGGTTGGGGCGTGACAAGTCTAGTCAAAAGTGCAGAAATGGACGAGAAACCCTCCACAAAATAGCAATATTAACTAGCCAAATTAAGGAAACTCTGGATCTCAATAGCAGAAGACGGTCTGGTCCAACTCTAAACTGCCTTAATCTTCTTCAGATCCTCCTTAATCCCCTCACGGATACTACATGACCCAAGAACACCATTGAATCAAGCCAAAACTCACACTTGGAGAGTTTAGAATATAGCTTTTTTCTCCTTCAAAGTCTGGAACACGATCTTCGGATGCTGCTCATGATCCTCCCGGCTGTGATAACACACCAATATGCCTTCAATGAACACGATGACGAAAGAATCAAGATACGGCTGAAACACACTATTCATCAAGTGCACAAAGGCTGCTGGGGTATTGGTTAGCCAAAAAAACATCACCAAAAACTCATAGTGACCATAACGGGTTCTGAAAGCCGTATTCGGGATGTCTGAATCCCGAAACTTCAATTGATGATACCCCGACCTCAAATCAATCTTCAAAAACACTCTAGCACCCTGAAGCTGATCAAATAAGTCATCAATACGCGGTAGTGGGTACTTGTTCTTAACTGTAACCTTGTTCAGCTGCCTATAGTTAATACACATCCTTATAGTACCATCATTCTTATTCACAAATAGAATCGGTGCACCCCAAAGCAACACACTAGGCCAGATGAAGCCCTTATCAAGCAACTCCTAAAGTTGTTTCTTTTTAGCTTTAATAATGTCATACGATATGGGGGAATTGAGATGGGCTGAGTGCCCGGCACCAAGTCAGTACCAAAATCAATGTTCCTATCGGGTGGCATACCCGTCACGTCTGCAGGAAACACATCTGAGAAGTCTCTCACTACCTGAACTGACTCAACAATACGAGTATCAGCACTAACATCCCTCACAAACACCAAGTACGCCAGACATCCCTTCTCAACCATCCGTTGAGCCTTCAAGTATGAAATCACCCTACTCGAAACATAATCTAGGGAACCTCTCCACTTAACCCTTGGCAACCCCGGCATCGCCAACGTCACTGTCTTAGCGTGACAATCAAGATTGTTATGATATGGCGAAAGCCAATCCATATCCAAAATCACGTCAAAATCAACCATGCTAAGCAGTAAAAGATCAACTCTCGTCTAATAATCCCCAATAGTCACCACACACAATCGATACACACGGTCTACAATAATAGAATCACCCACCGGTGTAGATACACAAACATGCATAACTAAAGAATCATGAGGCATATCCAAATAATGGTCAAAGTATGATGACACATATGAATAAGTGGAATCATGGTCAAATAACACTGAAGCATCCCTGTGGCACACTGAAACAATACTTGTAATCACGCCGTCAGAAGCAAGTGCCTATGGCCTAGCAAAAAATGCATAGAAACGGGCTTGACCACTGCCTGAACGGCCTCCCCATCTAGGACGACCTCGTACTAAGTGAGCCCCACCCCGAGCTGGTTGTGGGGGTGGTGTAGCTGTTGGTGCTGACATCATAGGTTGAGAGTTCTGCTATGGAACCCTACTCATCAATCTAGGGCAATCTCTCTTGATATGTCTCAAGTCTCCACTCTCATAACAACCCCTCGTGTAAGGCTGTTGACCTTGATAACCCGAAGAAGTACCCATGGAAACCTGAGAAGATGGAGCACGGTAAGAACTTTATGCCGGCAGCGCACTAAATGATGACTGAGCTGGGCATGCACTGTAGGAACTGTGGCCAACTAAAGAACCACGAAGAACATGACGAGCTGCTTGAACAAGTCTATAAAGACAACCTCTACTGTAATATGACTGGCCTCCATATGAGGCACTGCTGAAACCACCTAAATCACGAGGCCTCTTGGCCTCCCGCTCCTCATGCTCAAGCATGCGAACCTACTCCAAATATCTAGCAATCTTGACCACCTGGTCAGACCTAGCATCCCTCGTAAGCTCTTGAGCCATACTATAAAGTAAACCATAGTTGAGGCCATCAATGAACCTCCTAATCTTCTTCCTCTAAGTGGGAACCAACCATATAGCATGACGTGCCAAATTTGCAAATCTCACCTCGTACTAGGTAACAGTCATACCCTCATGGCGTAGATGGTCAAACTCCCTACGCAACTCCTCTATGTGAGTCTATGGAACAAACTTATCTAAGAAGAGAACTGAGAACTCATGCCATATAAGTGGCGCTGCGCCAACTGTCATGCCGAACGCATAAGTCTGCCACCATTTGTAAGATGCCCCTATCAGCTCAAAAGTAGTAAATGCAACCCCACTGGTGTCCAAAATACCTGTTGTGCGAAGTATCCACTGACACTGGTCTAGAAAATCCTAAGTAGCATCTGACTTCCCTCCGCTGAACTCTAGAAGCTTAAGCCTCCCAAACCACTTAAACCTCTTCTGTACCTCATCACTCATAAGTGGACCAACCTCGGCCCGAGCAGCAACAATCGGCTGAACTAGTAACACCTCCGGTGTCTGATGAACCTGAGTTACCTACTCTGGAGTACGGACAGCAGGAATTTGGGCACTTCCCCTATCCTGTGTGGTAGCTAGTGCAATTTGAATAAAAACCGACTGAGCCAGGCTCGTGACAGTCAAAATCTAAGCTAGGGCCTCATAAAGGTCAGGAATAACAATAGGCACTGCTGGTGCCCGAGCTGGTCCCACCAGCTCAACTGTATTTGGAACCTGCTCCTTAGTTGCAGCAACTGGTGGCTTCGCACGTGCTTCCCATAATACCTATGAACCTAGGGCTCTGATACCAAATTGACATGACCCAGAATCCAAATTAGTCGTGATGGCGCCTAACACACTTGTCAGGCAAGCTGGACATAACAATAGTGATCCAAAATAGCAGAAATGACAAAATTAAAATCAATCTAAAACCTTGACATATCATAATGATACCAATACATGATAAATCCCCAAAACTAGTAAATATAGAGTCATGAGCTCTAAAACAAAAAATATAAGGCTGAAAGCTAAATAGATACACTGCCTCAAATAAAGACAATAGTACAATATGGAAAGAGATACCAAGACTGCGGTCGAGAATGCAACTCTACCTCGTCTCTCGATGATCAACTACAGTCTTGCGAATGCAGCTCTACCTCGTCTCTCGATGATCAACTCAACTAGTAAACTCCGCTACCGGTGACTGGGTCCGTCACCTGGATCTGTACAATTAAGTGTAGAGTGTAGCATAAGTACAACCGACCCCATGTACTCAGCAAGTATCATAACTAACCTCGGCGAGGTAAAAACAGCAATAAATATAAATGATACTCGTTATAACCTGTACAATTCATAAATTCAACAAGTACAGAACAGTAACATGCTCAAGTTATAAAGCACATAAACGACAATCCCGGTGTACACAATTTATCAAGTACTCTGCTCAGTTAATAATCCAGCATGTAAAGATAATATGCATGTAAATCAGGTAAATAATCATGGTGGTTCAAACAAAATCCTTGGAATAGAACCGTGGCACAAAGAAAAACCAAGGGGGAATTATTACACTACCTAACAAAAGAAAATCTTTTTGTCTGTTTTTTTTCTTTTGACTTAATCCCTCAAGTAAACTGTCGAATGAGATCTATCGTCGAGAAAAGTCCCATTTTTTTTTTACTTTTTTACCTTTTTTCTATTCATAAAAACTACTACACTTAAGAACGAGTACTACAACTAAATAGCACAAAAACTCACTCAAACAATCTCCTCACCCCACACTTAAAATTGTGCAATGTCCTCAATGCACGCTATAAATAACAAGAGGGTAAAAAAGACTCCCTAGTAGGCCAAAGGCCGAAGCAATAGTGGCTCACGAGGTACTAAGACTTCCCCCAGGTCCTTTGTGTGGGCACCCCACACTTAGTCCTCCATCTGGCTCGCTTTTGCACTCTTCCAATAGCTTTGCTTCCTATGCTCATAATCCTACAAAACAAAATAAATACTACAAAATAATAAAAATAAAATAAAATAAAAAATAAACAAAAATAAAAGAAAGCAGTAAAGTTGGGTTGCCTCCCAACAAGCGCTTGATTTAACGTCGCGGCACGACGTGAACCGCTTTCTGCCTCCACCTCGAACTTATGATTGTACCCCTAACATGGCATTCAGTCTGTGGCTATGCTCCTTTGGTGAGGATACAAAAATAAATAGGCCAAGTAATAAATTTTTCACACTATACTTCTCGGCCTTTATATGAGGAATGTAATTTTTTCTCTCTGGCACGGCGAATTCAAGAATATAAGCACCCCGTTCCTCGTCTATTGGCTCCTCAAAAGGCTCAAATGACTCGATTTCCATGTCATCATCCAAACACAAGGTTGAAAAATGTATGGAATAAGGACCAGTACGCCCCAACTCTAGAATTGTGTCACTATTTACATCCTCATATGTACACTCACTAGAATCTTCAAATATAACATTATATGCTTCCTCACATGGCTCTAGTGTACTTTTCTCAACATGGGCATCATCAACAAACATATAGTCGAATGATTGACTCTCCATTTTTAGCTCCTCAATTTGGCGTATAAGCTCATTTTCAGTTTCACACAACTAAGAACTATTTTGTTGGGCATTCGAAGCATCAACCTTTGCAATCAATTTAGCTCCCAAGTCGTGAATATCAGTGCCAAATTTTTGGATCTCTTGTCCTAGTTCAGCTCTTCTAACTATTAAGTCTTTTATCCCATCTGTAAATTTTCTCACGTTGAGCTTCATATATTTCTAATTGTTCAGCTTGTTCCATTAGCCAAGTTTGGATGAAAATCTCCTCTTCTTTGAAAGTTTTCTCTAGCTGGAACTCACTCTCTTGTCCAATTTTAGGCTCTTCCTAACTATCAACTAAGTCTGCAACTTGTTGATCATTAGATGTTTCAGCCCATTCTTCTACATTGACCTTCATTCTCTTCATTACTACCTTGAGATTTTCCATCTCTTTTTGACGTTCATGAGTTCGCTCCACTAATTGCCTCATTAGGTCCATAGTCTGAGCATCATATTCCACATTCTCCACTTTGTTCCTATCAAACTCACAAAATTATTAGAAACATCATAATAAAGGCTCGAATAAGGATAAAAGGAATTAGTACAGTCATCCCAATGGCAGCCTTGACCACCACACATATTACAATTATTCCACTCAAAGGATTGAGATTGTGCACCGAACTCACTCCCGGGAATATGTTGGCAATTTTTCCACCAGTGGAGTCCTCAACAATATGGACAAGGATCATTAAAGTAAGAATAATCATCATTCAAACAATTTTCATTCCAAGATGTCATGTCAAAATAAGAAAAAAAATACTAACTAAATAAGAAAATTAAAAACTTGAACAAAAATCAACTAAAAGCTAAACTTAGATAAACAATCAATAACTAAGTCCCCGGCAACGGAGCCAAAAACTTGTTGGGACCAAACACACACGCTAGTATACGTGGTCGTCAAGTAATAAAGTGACTCGAAAGTCGGATGTCGAACCCATAGAGACTTAGATTAATCGTTAACTAAGAAAACTAAAATCAATTAATTGTCCAAGATAATCACGAGTGATGTTTTTCTATTAATCTACTATTGCCGAAATTAAACAAGTAACAATAAATCTACAAGAATGCAAATGGGTATGATGAGACTTTAATTCATAGGAGATGAAGATTCCAGGGTTGTGGTCGGTTTATCAATCCTATTGAGTTCGTAATAACACCTGTTAATCCAAATTATCTATGATTGCTAGTTGACCAGATCGTTTATATAAATAGCATGTTCCCACAATACTACTGTCTATCCATAATATATCAAACTTATATTCCTTTGGTCTTGAATCTATTATGAATGAATATAATACGGTATTCAACTGAGCAAGATTGTTAGGTATATTCCTATCCTAAACGCGAAATCTTTACCCGAGCCACGAGTTTAGAAACAAGCTCTCTCTAATTCTACTCTAATCTAAATATGGCTTTCCCAAGCATAACATAGATAGTAAATAGAACTCAACTACTGGCCAAACAATTAAGCAATTATGCACAAAATTAGAGAAACATCCAAAGATGATAACTCGAATTAATGGTAATATAATTAATAAACTTCAATATTCATGACAACCACAACCCTAGAATGTGAAGTTTAGCTCCACATAGACATGGTAGCAAAATAATAAATCATCAAAAAAAGAGTAAAGATTACTAAGTTTGATGGAAGAAAGATGGAATCTGATGAATTCCGGCCTCCACGGCGGCTCCGTGCTCTCCCTATGTCTAAAGTATGTCAAAAGTCCTCAAATAGTATTTTGCATGTATTTATACCAAGTAGGGTCGAGCCTAGAGGAAACACCTTTTCCTACACGAAATAGGACTCTGGCTTTGTAAAATTTTCATAGGCGCGCTGCATTGGGCGATGCGCCACGCGGTGTGCTTGTGGGGAACTTCAGAGAGCATGCAATTTGAGGGCAGCAACAATTTACACAGTCGTGGCACGCTATGCGGCGTACCATGGAAATTTGACAAAATGTGAAACATGAAAGTTCTAGCCTTTTTAAATAGCTTTCCAACGGTATATTGTGAAGCCCAAACGGATTTCTGAGTGAAAAGTTATGTACATTTTAACTGACAATACGCAGTATGTCTGCTCGATTCTTCGTTTCGTTCTTAAAGTGCACTATCATCCGTTGATCCCCGAACACGATCCTAACTTAATCCTTGGGCTTTTACTCAGACTTCAAAGCTCCAGAATAGCTTGAATTCATTCCATAACATCTACATAACTCAGAATCACTCCTACAAGGCATAAAACACGTATTTAGTGCAAAACACTAGCGATTAAAGCTCAAAATTAATTAAAGTGAAGTAAATTAGATTGTAATAAGCGACTAAAATACGTAATTATAGCCTATCATCACATAACAACAGAATCCACCCGTCATGGTTATAGGCATAACAACAGAATCTGCACCGCATGGTCACATGCATCCGGTCCAAATTATATCACACAGAAGCAAATGTACAAGAACACATGTATATGATTAATGAATATCAAAATTCATGTTCCTGGACTGGTTTAAGTGGCATGCTAAAGTGTATGCATGTGTAAAGTGTGCTATCATAACTCAAATCGGCAGTTTCATAACTAAAATAACAAATAACAAGTTCAATCAAGAGATTAGCCTCTATATAACCTCTAAACATGGATCAAATAGCTCACAACAGAGTTACAACTATGAGAAACATCACAACTTAAAGCTTAACAGCCAATTCAAGGCATGTTATAGCCTAAGCACTACCCTGAGCATGGATAAATACTCGGGTGCTCGCACATGGGCTCAACCCCCACATATATGCTCACCCATAGCACGTAGCTATCACAAATAACTCAGGCAACTAGTGCCTCAACTAAGTTTAGGTAAGATACTTACCTCAAGCAAGTCCAATCACTCCTCTAATAAGCACTTCCCGTGTGAATCAACCTCTGGACGGCTCGAATCTACCAAAATAGCTTAATATAATCAATAAAAGCCATAGGAATCGATTCCAATTGATAAAACTAAGATCTTTAACCAAAATGAAAAAGTCAACCCAAAAGGTCAACCCCGAGCTCGCACCTCGGAACCCGACAAAATTCATAAATTCCGAACACACATTCGATTACGAGTCCAACTATACCAATTTCATCCCATTCCAACCTCAAATAGACCTTTAAAAAAATCATCAAACTACCAAAACCTCCTTCCCGAACGCGACATCCTGGCCACGAACGCGATGCCCAACATCGCTGTCATGACCCAAAACCTACTATAGGCCATGATGGCACCCAACGTCGCCGCTAGGCAAGCCAACACTTAATTATTCGTTTTATTATTTTTAAAATCACGAATCTAATTTAGGTAGAGAGGTCAGCGCATTAAATTAAATTGTAGTTACTTACACTTTAAATAAAAAAATAATAAGTAAAAGTTAATCCATAACAATTCTAGTACACCCCCAAAATCCGATGTCACAAGTGCATGGGCATCTAATAGAAGGTACAATAACAATACAACATTTGTCTGCAATACAAGTTAGATAGGAAAATATAAATAATTTTGATTGAGACTTTGTATGCTGCGGATCGTAACCAAGGATGCAGCTCACCATAAAGTCCCCGCAATAGCCGAAGCTTTGCGCCCAAAAGACCACCAGATACACACACACACACACAAAATAAGTGCAGAAGTGTAGCATGAATATGTAAATCAACGCATACCTAGTAGGTATCTAGCCTAACCCCGGAGAAGTAGTGACGAGGGGTCGACATCGACACTTATTAGTGGTCCAATAATCAAGTACAATAAAAAGTAACAAGTACGAGGCATGGTACATAAACAGGATAAATAAATATAGGCACGTGGTACGATCCTCCTCTGAACAGTAAACACCAACTCTCAAATATCGGTTCCTCCTCACCCGGAGTATATAGTCCATACCATATAGGTCGTCACAATTCAAATCAGGAAAACCTCACGGATACACAGGCTTTTTATCAAATATTACGCACGATCCTACCGAGGCGAACGGCCCGACCCTATATGAATATGATACTGCCGAGGCGAATGACCCGATCCCATAATAATGTGCACACCGCCGAGGGTCGAACGACACGAACCATAGATGTATCTATTATACTACCGAGGTGTTCGTCCCTCTCCTATAAGAGTGTGGTACATAATCCTGCCAAGGCGAACGGCCCGATCCCATAAGAATAAGAAGATTTAACGGGTCCTTGACCCCACTCACGAATATACGTGTGAGTTATGAAATTTAAGGAATTTTTTTGATGAAAACGCACAACGCGGGAGAAATTCTTAAGGGAGGCACAATTATTCCGTGGCTAATCAAGTAGCTCGTCAAACCTGTAAAATAGCGCGTCTGTCACTCTACGCCAGCCTAGTCTCAGGTCGTAGTGTGTCTATCATCTTGATATGCTGGATCATTGACTGAACAGAGTACTTGAGTAATTGTGGGCACTAAGGTGGTTTTATCTGTGATTTCATGATTTGATCGTATTACTATTTTGTACTTGTTAAATTTATGAACTGTACAAGTTATAGCAAGTATCATTTATAATTCTTGCTGATTTTACCTCGCCAAGGTTAGTTAGGATACTTGTTGAGTATATGGGGTTGTTTGTACTCATGCTACACTCTACACTTAATTGTGCAGATCTAGGTGTTGGACCTAGTCATCGGTATTTGAGGCATACATTAGAGTTGGTCACTAAGAGATGAGGTAGAGCTAAGTTCTTGACCGGTGTCTTGGCATCTCTTTTCTTATGTACCATTGTCCTTATTTCATACAGTATTGTATTTGACTATTCAGACTTGTATTTCGATTTTAGATCTCATGACTTTATATTTTACCAGTCCCGGTGGATTGTATTTGTCACGACTCAAACTGCAGGGCCACAACGGGCAACCGGTGCCTAACTCAATCGAGTACCAACGTAACATATTGTTCTTATCATACTATCATGTGTAAATGAGCCAAAAAGGCCGTCATGATAACCAAAATAAAACATAAGAGAATACTTAACATAGACGACCCAATATGGAATACAAACTTATACATATGACATACGGGCCTATAAGACCAAAATTATCACTTGTACGCTCAAAACATAGGCTGACCAGACCATAAAATGAGATAACGGTCATACCCTCCTAGCCTAGATGCTCAAACTCACTACGCAACTCATCTCTGCGAGTCTGTGGAATAAACTTCTCTAAGAAGACAAATGAGAACTAAGACCATGTGAGTGGTATTTCGCCAGCTGGCCTACTCAAATCATAGGTCTGCCATCATCTATAGGCTAGCCCTGTTAGCTAAAAAATGACAAATTCAACCTTGTTTGAGTCCACAAAACCCAAACTACACAGAATTTGATGACACTGATGAAGAAAATCTATGCATCCTCAGTAGGCTCTCCACTGAAGTGAGGAGGGTGAAGTCTCAAAAATCTCTCCAGCCTCTTCTGCTCCTTAGTAGTTTAAACTGGCATAATCTCAGGCTAGTATGCAATGATTGGCTGTACCGACAGGACCCTTGGTGTTTGATAACCACGAGCCAACTGCTCTGGGATTAGTGCAATAAGAGTTTGGGCCCTCTCCCAGCCTGTGATGTAGATGGCGCAACCAGGATCATACCCGCCCGAGTTAAATTCTCATACATGCTCAAAATGTGAGCCAAAGTCTCCTGAAAACCAGTGTAGCAATAGGTCTCTCAGGTACCTGAGTTGGTCCTACCAGCTCGACATGATTCGGAATATGATCCTCACGGAGAGATACTGGTGGCTCCACAACTAATGCACTTGTAGGGTTTCTTACAGCGACTCATTCTCCACCCACGCCTCTTCCTCAGCCAAAACCTCTAAGGCTCTGTTCTGATGTACTAACTCCTACTCTGCTGCTCTTGAAGAACATGTTCTCACTATCTGTGAGAAGAGCAAAGATTCAAACTTCAATATAAGCAAATATGCACAATATAGAGTAAAAGAAAGAGACGTTTTCCAAATAGTCTAGTAGCCTCTCAAAGATAAGTACAGACGTCTTCGTACCGATCCGCAAGTTTCTACTAGACTTACTCATGACTCGTGAGACCTAAACAACCTAGGGGTCTAATACCAAGTTATCATGACCCAGAACCTCAATCGGTCATGATGGCGCCTAATTCACTTTTTAGGCAAGCCAATCATAAAACAATAGCGGAAGGATAATACCAATACAGAAATAGATGAGTTTAAAAGTCGGATATGCATTGATAAATACAAAACCAACACAATAAATCCCTAGAAAATTGATACAGTGAGTCATGAGATCTAATATATGAATACAAGTCTGCCAATACAATATATTGTCTGAAGTAATAACAACAATGAAAGATAGAAAGAGATACAAGGACTGCAATCGGGATGCAGCTCTACCTCGTGTCTCAACAGCAACTACGGTCGTGCTCAACACCCAGCTAGGTCCTACACCTAAATCTACACAATTAAGTGCAGAATGTAGTATGATTAAAATCGATCCCACATACATAGTAAGTATCATGACTAACCTCGGTGAGGTAGTTGTGAGAGTGGTCAATGATACTCACTAATGAAACATGTACAGTTCATGAATATATATGTACACAGCAACAATACCAGAATCTAAGCATCATAATCAAGCTAACAGTTCAGCATATAGGGAAGATATGCAAGAATAGCAAATCCAGTTACACAAAGTTGACATATAGAGAAGATATGTAACATGAATCGTTACATCAACTAAATCAGCACATAGAGAAAATATGAATAAAATGTATGTATACATTCCGAGGCCAGCATATAGAGAAGATACGGAGTAAAAGCATGTATGTCACGATCCAATTCCTACTATAGGCCGTGATGGCGCCCAGTGTCACCGTTAGGCAAGCCAACGATGAACTATCAATTCAATTATTCATTTTACTGTGTTTTTTCTTTTTTGAAACCATAAGTTTGATTAAATAAGGAATTCAATGCATTTAAAAATCATGAATACTTAAAATATTAGTAAGATATAAAATAAAAGATGACAATATCAAGCCGAACCATAAACAACCACTAGAGTATCCCAAAACATGGTGCCACAAATGCATGAGCATTTACTAAGAAGTACAACAAAAATACAATATCTTTCTAGGATATAAAATAGACAGTATAAGGAAAATAAATAAGATGGAGACTCTGAGGGCTGCGGTGCGTATCATAGAATACAGCTCACCTTAAAGTCCCCTCAGCAACTACGCCTACGCACTAAGATGACCATCAACAGAACCTGTTAGATCCTACACATTTAGTGCAAAAGTGTAGCATGAGTACGTAAATCAACGCATACCCAGTAAGCATCTAGCCTTACCCCGGAGAAGTAGTCAAGGAGTTGACATCGACATTTACTAGTTTTTCAATAAATAAGATGTAGGAACCATAAGAAAGCATGGAATACAACATGAGCAATAGAATAAGAAATAGTAATCAACATGATCCTTTAACGAAATATCAATTAAAAATTTCCATATAGCACATGCCTCTAAACAACTAAAAATCGTCAAATAAATATCCGATCTCCGGTCACAAGGGAATATCATGTAATTTCCAAGTCCCCAATCAAGAGGGTAGTCTCGTGGGTATTCGGACTCCAAGCAATTTTTGTGCACAAATTATGCTGAGGTCGTTCGGCCCGATCCATATAGTCGTGTACATTCACAGCCGAGGTCATACGGACCGATCCATGGATGCATTACACATTTTGCTGAGGCGTTCAACCCGATCCCCAGGAAGAGAGGAAACTTATCGAACTACGGGCTACGTGTTTGCAATATATAAATAGGAACGCAAAGTAATTATGACTTTATACCAATTTTCTAATATCTTGCCAACAACTCAAGGTAATGAGATTCGATCTAACATGGTCTCTAATCATATTTCATTTATTAGTCTTAGGTAATTAAACTGACAAGTTGAATTCAGATAATACAAATGTTGCATCATAACGACCGAAGTCTACCTGGACATTACATGATATTAGCTGCGTACGGGCTCTCGTCACCTCGTGCATACATAGCCCCCCACAACAAGTAGCACATATCAAAAACATCACCTAGGGGTTAGTTTCCCCCTCACAAGGTTAGACAGGAGACATACCTCGCTACGAAGTTTCATAACCGGCTCCAATGCCACTCTAACACCTCAAACTGGTGCCCATCAATCTGAAACTAGTCAAACAACGTGCAAATCAATCAAAATATACCACAATGATTATAATTTAACAATTTACAACAACCCTTAACTGCGCTCGAAAAGTCAACCCCCGGGCTTGGATTTTGAAAATTCTTTAAGATAATCATTATCCATAATACAACAAACTCAAATATATAATTTATTACTAATTCCATGTCCAATTTTGTGGACCAAATCCAAAAGTATAAGTTCTAGGTTTTCTTCAAAATCTCACAATTTTACCGGTTTCCATGTTCAAATTCATATATTTAACTCACAATATGAAGAAATCACTTACCTAGTGATGGATGACGAAAACTCTCCTTAAAAAATTGCCCCAAGCTCGGCTCCCATGGAAGTTTTGAGATAAAATGAGCCAAACCCCATTTTTGCAATTTTATATACTGACAGAGGACGTTCATCGGGAAGGAAGAAATTCGCTTATGTTTGCGAAGAATAACCAGCTTCCACTCCTAAACTCCTCCACGCAAACGTGAAGGTTTCCTAGTCTGCCCTTCTGCGAACGTGAAGACCAATTCAGCCACCAGGCCAACTTCTTCATCACGAATGCGAACATCGAATGGTGAACGTGGAGACCTACCCCCCAAACCCTCGTGAACGCGAAGCACAAAAATCCCAGAAGCCAAAATCCTTCCTCAAGAACGCGATAACTCCTACGCATTCACGATGAACAACACCAGAACCAACAACATCAGCAGCAAAACATGGAGAAATGATCTGAAACCACTCTGGAACCAGAGGTTCCTGGGACCCTGTTCGATCACACTAACAAGTCCCAATACCTTATCCAAACTTATCCACATGCTTCTTTCAACTTTCAAACATTAAAACTTTGACGAACGTGTCCGAATCATACTTAAACATCATGTAATGATGCCAAACTTTACGCACAAGTCAAAAATCACGATATGAATTTATTCCAAGGCTTGAATCCCCAAATTGACATAGATAACACCCAATTCTACTTCAAATCAAACTTAGGAAATTCTTAAACTTATAAAATTCCAAAATTTCATAATAAGCACTGAAATGCTCCCGGACCACCCGATACTCAACCGGAACATACGCTCAAGTTCGAAATCATCGTACGAACCTATTAAAACCTTCAAATCCCGATTCAGAGATTGTTTACTCAAAAGACAAGCCTTGGTCAACTCTTCCAACTTAAAGCTTTCGATTTGAGAATTTTCCTTTCGAACCAACTCCATATTTCCTAAAATTTAGTTTCGACCATACGTAGAAGTCATAAAACATGAAGTGAAGCTACTCAAGGCCTCAAATCGCCGAACTACGCGCTAGAGCTCAAAACAACCGGTCGGGTCATTATAATGTATACAACCAAGGAGCTTGCATATAGACAAGATACACAAAATCCAAACACATAGCAGTTTCCATAATTTGCTTGTACGTCATGAAGGAGAAATATTAGAGGATGGCCCTAGGGGATGGATCCTTATCCACACGCTACATGGACAACTCACGTGTCATAATCATAACATCCACACGGACAACTCACGTGCTCCCAAACCAGTCCATATCAAAGAGAATATATATACAAATACCTATTTAACAATAAATATCAAATCACAAACTCGTGGACTAAGGAAAATAGCACGCTAAGGTATATGCACGCGCAAAGTGTACAACTACAACTCAAATTAGGCGGGTAAGCCATACAAATTTATATCATGCCAAAAAAGGATATCAAAGCACGTGGTCTCTAACATGATTCAAGAAGTTCATGTAGTCACACAAATGATCAAACAAAAATCATCGAAAGTATTGCGTCCAAATAAGGCATAATAGAAGCACAAAGTTTAGTCCTGTCAAATCATACCTAGCATCCGCATAAACGCTCGTCACCTCACATATGCGTTTCTTTTTACTCATTCCAATTAGCCAAATAAGGTAACATCCTAAGGTGTATTCCCTCAAAATAAGGTTAGGCTAGATACTTATTGCAAACGAGCCAAATTAATACTCCAAAAACGCCTTTCCCTTAAAACTTACCTCCAACTGGTTTGAATCTAGCAAAAATGACTCATTAACGTCAAACAAGGCCATTGGAATCAATTTCAAATAATAAACTTCAATCTTTATTAAATTCCCAATAAGTCAATAATAGCCCACCGGGGCCCACATGGTCAAAATCTGAGTGAATGGGTAGATCCCAACTATCCATAACCCTATAAGTCCAAATATATGATTAGATTCCAAAACCAAGTCCATATCGACTCTCAAATCCCAAAATTTATCCTCTTAAGTTGTAGTCAAAATCCCCCAATTTTTCCTTCAAAATTCCATGTAAAAAGTGTATAAATCCATGTGAATTCAAGATATATAGTCAAATCCAAGTAAAAATTAATTAACTACAAAGTAGTGATCAAATATCCTCAAAGTCTGCCTCTTACCGAGCTCCAAATTTCAAAATAATAAAAGATGAGATAACCCTAAATAGTCGCATATGCGACACTACATTTGGGGTATCAGGCTCGTATATGTGAGCTTTACTAATGCTATCGACCTTCCGCATCTACGGCCCATGCATTGCATCTGCGACTCTGCAGGTACGTCCATGTCCTTCGTTGGTGCACACAAATCCCAAGCCTGCCAACCCTCGCAGACGCGCTCATAAACTTCGCAGGTGTGCATTCGCACCTGCGTTCCCCTCTTTGCAAAAGCAAAAACTATCCAATCACCTCAACTATGTAGATGCGACAAGCCAATTGCACTTGTGCCTAAACTTCCGCAAGTGCGGTGTATCACAACCAGAACTACCAACCATTCCCAGATGGTCCGAAACCAATTTGAAACACACCCAAGCCTCCCAGGATCCCTTCGAATCATACCACATGTCCTAATACCATACCACAATTTATTCAAAATTCCAAAAAACCACAATTAACATCAAGACTAGTCCATAAGAAAAATCCACCTCTTAACTTCCACACTTCCTAACTTCCACAAACACGTATAAACCATGCCTAAAAATTTTGGATTCTAACCAAACGTTGCACACAAGTTCCAATCAACTAAATGAACCTACCTAAAGTTTTGTAACATATATCGAAACCCATAAATCCAAATTCAACTCCCGATCAAACCTATAAACTATCAAAACCTTCAAATTGCTAACTTTCAGCAAATATAATCAAACCTTCTAGGAACCTTCGAATCCAAATCTGAGCATACACCAAGGCCAAAATTACCATACAAACTTACTGGTGTATTGGGTGATACCCTTTTTTGCTTGAGCCCGACCGGGTTGGATCCGGTCCGGAGCAAGTCGGGGCCATCGAACCCGACCTGGATGCAAGGTAGAACGACGGCCACGTCTACAACCGAGGTCGAGTCATTTCGAGACCGTTACAGAGCTCGAAAGGAATCACCACCGGATGGAGAAACACACAAGGTCGGAAGCCGGGCTCGTAACGGATAACCAAGCGTCGCCGGATATCTCGCCCAAACGTGATTTTCTCAACCACTTCAGGCCATTAAGGCGTAATTACAGGGATCCACGATGTAATCAATTTACCTACCTTATTTTTACCCTTAATCAGAATGTATAAATGGGTATCTCTCTAAATTCTTGTGGATCATCAAGCACAATTGTTCTAAGCAATATTATATTCTGCGATTATTTACTTTAACGGCAATTGTTGAGTCTTTATCTTTATTTTCCTCAACCTAAAAGCCTTTTGTATCTTTTAGTTCACGGATCCTTAAAACCCCATATAAATTCAATTGTTATCCGGATTCAAGGGTAAACAGTTTGGCGCCCACCGTGGGGCTAAGGATATTGGTGAGCTCTTTGATACTCTTTCTTGACGCATCACAATACACTGGTTCTTTGCAAAAGAGTCCATCTTACATTCAAATTACCAACTCATAGAATGGCACAATCAATTAACAACGAACTTGAACAGCAGACAGGAAACAATGGAATGCCCGGGCTCGAAAACCCGATAGATGCCGGTTCCCGGATGGCGCTCAACACTGATCAGGCCTCCGAATCATCGCATAGCGTCCGGGGAGAGGACGATTCGAGGGCCCAGGCAGTCGGCGAAGAGACTATCAACCTTAAAATGATTTTTGACATGCTGCAAGCCCAGCAATCGGCTATAGCACAGCTCCAGAGCCGGGTCCAGGAGCCCCGTGCAGCTGCAATCATCAATCCAACCCCAGTACAGCCGGAACGGGGTGGGCCGGATGCTGATTCTGCGGTTCTTAGGAGGCTAGAAGAACTGACCGAACGAATCGAAAGGGGGGAGAAAAAAATCGAGGCCAACAATAAAAAAGTAGAAACATACAACTCCAGGGTCGACCAAATACCAGGTGCACCTCCGGTCCTGAAGGGCCTTGACGCTAAAAAGTTTGTACAAAAACCGTTCCCATCCAGTGCCGCCCCAAAACCTATCCCTAAGAAATTTAGAATGCCCGATATCCCGAAGTATAATGGGACCTCGGACCCAAACGAGCATGTGACAGCATACACGTGCGCGATTAAGGGAAACGATCTCGAAGATGATGAAATCGAGTCAATTTTGTTGAAAAAGTTCGGAGAAACCTTGTCCAAGGGGGCAATGACGTGGTATCATAACTTACCGCCAAATTCCATCGATTCGTTCGCCATGTTAGCGGATGCCTTCGTGAAAGCTCACGCCGGGGCGATCAGGGTAGAAACAAGGAAATCCGACCTATTCAAGGTCCGACAGCGCATAAACGAGACACTCCGGGAATTCGTGTCTCGATTTCAAATGGAGAGGATGGATCTTCCCCCAGTCACGGATGACTGGGCAGTACAAGCCTTCACTCAAGGGTTGAACGCCAATAGCTCAGCCGCATCCAGGCAATTAAAGCAAAGCCTGATCGAGTTTCCAGCAGTTACGTGGGCAGACATCCATAACCGGTACCAATCGAAGATAAGGGTATCCCAGGGGTAAATCATTGTATACTAGATCGCCCTCCGAAGAAGGCGAAGGTCAATAAGAATAAATGTAAGGGTCAAACGGCCAAAGCGAGCCGTGCCCAACTGACCTGACCTAATCCGCTCGGATCAGTATGATGTATTAATTATTACTGCAATAGCAAAGACTATCTGATGCATATTCACATCATAACCTAAAAGATTTTGTTCGACTCTTCGGTATGCTTTCAAGTCCGATCACATAAGACCTCCTCGAGGCACATTCGAACATAAGACCTCCTCGAGGCACATTCGAACATAAGACCTCCTCGAGGCACATCCGAACATAAGACCTCCTCGAGGCACATTCGAACATAGGACCTCCTCGAGGCACATCCGAACATAAGACCTCCTCGAGGCACATCCGAACATAAGACCTCCTCGAGGCACATCCGAACATAAGACCTCCTCGAGGCACATTCGAACATAGGACCTCCTCGAGGCACATTTGAACATAAGACCTCATCGAGGCATATTCGATCTCATATTCGATCACATAAGACCTGCTTTAAGCTCATAAGACCCCAATGAGGCAACACTTAAACTATAAGACCTCAAGAAGGCAAGTCCAAGCTCATAAGACCTTAATAAGGCGACACATAAAACTGAAAAACCTCAAAGGTGAGTTCGAAATTCGTAAGGCCTCGATAAGGCATTATTTTGACCATAAGTCCTCGAGAAGGCGGGTCCAAATTCATAAAATCTCAAAAAGAGGTAATACCGGCTTCAACATCGACTTCACTAAAAGGCGAAGTATACTCGAACTTGTAAGACCTTAAGAAAAAGGCGTAAAATCGATACAAAACCTGAAGGTCAAATTATGCCCGAGTCCGAACCCACTCACTCGGGGACTGCTTCGAAGAAACCTAAGGGTTAGACTTCACCCGAGCTCGAATCAACTCACTCGGGGACTGCCTTGAGAAAACCCGAAGGACGAAATTCACCTGAATTCGAATACATTCACTCGGAGACTATTTCGAAAAATATAAAGGACTACCATCGTTCCAAAAAGATAAAAGGCAAAGTAATAACAAGATGGAAAAAGGAGCAATAAATGGCAAAGGGCAGTGTTGCATAAAAAAGCTCGCTACCGGAGCAATTACATAAGAGGGGAAAAACAAAACAAAGCCTAGCCTATTCCCGGAGTCAATCGGAGCCATCCTCGAATTCTTCGGGGAACGTCGCCCTTCTCGAAGCGTCCTCAGCTTCGGCGGCTTTGGCGACGTCTGATGCAAGATCGAAACCGCGACGTTGGAGTTCAGTAAGAACTTCAAGCCGGGCCTGACACTTCGCATATTCGGCTAACATTCTTGACTGCTGGTTGGCCGCATCAGCATCGGCCCTATATTGGGCCACCATATCGTTGGCAGTCTCCTCGGCCTGAGAAACTTTAGCCTCAGCTTCCCGAAATCGATTGGTCCATAGCTCATTTTCAAGGACTCGAGCCTCATTGGCCAACGTCAAGTCCGCAACCTCTTCCCGAAGGGAAGTCTTCTCCGACTCCAACTATTGCACCCGGGCTTCCAGTTCGGCTTTGTTCTCATTAAGTTCGGCTCTGCTCTCGTCAAGCTCGGCCTTAACCCGATTAAGCTCGGCTTGCACCCCCCTTAGCTTGGAACCGAGCTCTTTCTTTGCTTCCTCCAGCCGGATAGCACAGGACGCGTGCTCTTTATTCAAAAGGTCCAATCCGGTCCGGCTTTCTAGCAGCTTCTCTTCAAGGACCTGGCGCCCCTCTCGCTCCGCCTCCATCTTGTCCTTGATTCGGAGGAACATCGAGTGATATAGCACCGATGCCTGCAAAGGAAAAGTCTAAAGAGTCAGTACTGGGTCACAAGGCAAAAATATTAGAAATAAAGGAAGAAGCAAATACCTTGAGCTGCGCCTGCTGGGCTTCGTTGAAAAGGCATGTCCAATCTATAGCCTCGGTCGCAGCCCGGTCTTCCTCCGTCATCAGATGATGAAGGTAGCTTGCAACCCCGACCGGGGGCCCCAGAGCCCGGACGTCTTTGGGGATAGCAAAAGTTACTATCCTGTTACAGTCCGGGTCCAGGCTCGGAGCTGGAAACCTATCAACAAGCTTGTTGACGGCCGAAGTCCCACTTGATTCGGCCTGAAGGTCTTTCCGGGGGAT
>NW_017676840.1:36656-38236 GCF_001879085.1 Nicotiana attenuata
ATATTAAAGCAATATAACATGAAGCTGAACCCGGAGAAATGCGCGTTCGGGGTCGGATCCGGAAAGTTCCTAGGATTTATGGTGTCCAACAGGGGAATCGAGATCAATCCGGATAAGATTAAGGCAATCGAGGACATAAAGATTGTCGATAACGTAAAGGCCGTCCAACGGCTCACCGGGCGCATAGCTGCTCTAGGCCGGTTCATATCCCGATCCTCGGAGAGGAGCCATCGATTTTTCAATCTTCTAAAGAAGAAGAATGATTTCACGTGGGGACCAGAATGCCAGCACGCCCTAGAGGAACTCAAAAGGTACCTTTCTAATCCACCTTTGTTGCATACTCTGAAAATCGGAGAGCCTCTATACCTATACTTGGCCGTATCGGAAGTAGCCGTCAGTGGGGTCCTAGTTAGGGAAGAACAGGGCACCCAGTTCCCCATCTACTACGTAAGTAGGACACTAGGGGAAGCGGAAACGAAGTATCCTCACCTAGAAAAATTGGCATTAGCCCTAATTAGTGCCTCAAGAAAATTGAAGCCATACTTCCAAAGTCACCCCATACATGTTGTAACTACATACCCATTAAGAAATGTCATGCATAAGCCCGAATTGTCCGGCCGGCTGGCCAAGTGGGCCATAGAGGTTAGCGAGTACGATATCCAATATCGACCTCGAACCTCGATTAAGTCGCAAGTATTGGCTGATTTTATCGCCGACTTCACACCGACCCTTATTCCCCTAGTCGAAAAAGAGCTCCTGCTGAGCTCGGGGACTCCGTCCGGAGTATGGACATTGTTCACGGACGGAGCTTCGAACGTAAAGGGGTCGGGATTGGGGATCATACTAAAACCTCCTACCGGGGACGTCATTAGGCAGTCTATACGGACGAGGAGGTTGACTAACAATGAAGCCGAGTATGAGGCTATGGTTGCAGGTTTAGAATTAGCCAGGAGCCTCGGCGCCGAAGTGATCGAAGCCAAGTGCGATTCTCTTCTTGTGGTAAATCAGACGAACAAAACGTTCGAGGCCAGGGAGAGCCGGATGCAAAGGTATGTCGACAAACTCCAAAACACCTTGCACAAATTCAAAGAATGGACTCTCCAACACGTACCCCGAGATCAAAACAGCGAGGCTGATGCCCTCGCCAATCTGGGCTCGACAGTCGAGGACGACGAGCTCGAGTCCGAAAAGGTACAGCTAATGAGGTCGGTCGTAGAAGAAGGGCACGCCGAGGTCAACTCAACTAGCCTTACTTGGGACTGGAGAAACAGGTATGTGGACTATCTAAAAACAGGAAAACTCCCACAGGACCCCAAAGAATCAAGGGCATTGAGAACAAAAGCTGCCCGTTTTTGTTTGGCCGAGGACGGAGTCTTATATAAAAGAACCTTCGGAGGACCACTCGCCATATGCCTTGGCCCCGGAGACACAGAGTACGTATTAAGGGAAATCCACGAAGGGTCATGTGGCAACCATTCGGGCGTGGATGCGTTGGTCCGAAAAATAATTCGAGCTGGATACTACTGGGTCAACATGGAACAGGATGCAAGGGAATTTGTACGAAGATGCGACAGGTGTCA
>NW_017676841.1:0-10456 GCF_001879085.1 Nicotiana attenuata
GCTGATCATGAATCTTTACTGGAATAGGGTCTATGAAGTTCTTATCTGGATGCTGAATCATGGATGATAGAGTGGCCAATGCATCGGCAAACTCATTGTGGACTCTGGGAACATGCCGGAACTCTATCTTTATGAACCTCTTTCTCGACTCCTGTACATGATGCAAATATGGGAGTATCTTGGAGTTCTTGTTCGCCCATTCTTCTCGGACCTGATGTATAAGCAAACCCGAATCTCCAATCACTAGCAACTCTTGGACGTTCATGTCAATGGCCATCTTGAGCCCCAAGATGCAAGCTTCATACTCGGCCATATTGTTGGTGTATGGGAACTTGAGCTTGGCAGATACCGGATAATGCTGGCTGGTTTCTGATACTAGGACTGCTCCTATGCCAACTCCCTTGAAATTCGCTGCTCCGTCGAAAAACATCCTCCAACCGTTGTAGGATTCTGCTATGTCCTCTCCTGTGAAGGATACCTCCTCATCAGGAAAATACGTCTTCAGAGGCTCGTATTCTCCATCCATAGGGTTTTCAGCGAGGTGATCTGCTAGGGCCTGTCCTTTCATTGCTTTCTGAGTCACGTAGACAATGTCAAATTCACTCAGCAGGATCTGCCACTTGGCTACCTTGCCGATGGGCATGGGCTTCTGAAAGATATACTTCAATGGGTCCATTCTTGACATGAGATAGGTGGTGTAAGCACAGAAATAATGCCTCAACTTCTGAGCTACCCAAGTCAGAGCACAACAGGTGCGCTCTAGTAAGGAATATCGGGCCTCGTACGGGGTGAACTTCTTGCTGAGATAATAAATGGCCTGCTCTTTTCTCCTCGTTTCATCATTCTGCCCCAGAACACAACCAAATACTCCATCCAATACTGCAAGGTAGAGTAGCAGTGGTCTACCTGGTTCGGGCAGAACCAAAACCGGCGGAGTCGATAGGTACTCTTTAATTCTTTTGAAGGCTTTTTGGCAGTCATCTGTACATTTGGTAGCGGCATCCTTCTTTAGCATCTTAAAGATTGGCTTACAAATGATAGTAGACTGTGCTATGAACCGGCTGATGTAGTTAAGTCTCCCCAAGAAACTCATTACTTCTTTCTTGTTCTTTGGCGGTGGCAATTCTTGAATAGCTTTGATCTTTGACGGATCCAGTTCTATCCCCGGCGACTCACAATGAACCCAAGCAATTTTCCAGCTGGAACCCCGAATGCACATTTTGGGGGATTCAATTTCAGGTTGTATCTTCTCAGTCTATTGAAGAATTTTCTCAAATCTCTCATGTGATCAGCGACTTTCTTAGATTTGATGATGACGTCGTCTACATACACTTCGATCTCCTTATGTATCATATCATGCAAAATGGTAGTCATGGCCCTCATGTAGGTGGCCCCTGCATTCTTTAACCCAACGGCATCATTTTGTAACAATACATCCCCCACGGCGTAATGAAAGTCGTTTTCTCAACATCCTCTTCATCCATCCATATCTGATGGTACCCAGCAAAATAATCAACGAACGACTGCAACTCATGCTTGGCGCAATTATCAATCAAGATGTGTATATTCGGCAAGGGGAAGTCGTCTTTTGGACTAGCCCGGTTGAGATCCCGGTAGTCGATGCAAATTCTGACCTTTCCATCCTTCTTCGGTACTGGCACAATATTGGATAACCATGTCGGGTACTCTACCACCCGGAGGACCTTAGCTTTGACCTGCTTAGTGACTTCTTCCTTGATTTTCAAACTCATGTCTGGCTTGAACTTTCTGAGCTTCTGTTTCACTGGCGGATAGGCCGGATCAGTCGGTAATTTGTGAGCCGCAATGGACGTGCTTAGACCAGTCATGTCATCATATGACCATGCAAATATGTCCTCATATTCCTTTAGAAATTTTGTATACTCTTCCTTCTCAGACGGTGACAAATAAACGCTAACTCGTGTTTCTTTGATGTTCTCTGCATCTCCTAGATTGACGATCTGCGTCTCGTCCAGGTTGGACTTAGGCCTATTCTCAAAATTCTCAACTTCTTTAATGATTTCTTTCGGTATATCATCTTCCTCTGAATCTGTTTCCGTTTGTCGCGTTGTCTCGTTGCATGTCATAGTCGTTGGTTCATCAAGATAAGTAATAGTAATGCTGTTATAGTAAAGTAATGAGAGAAAATAACAAGAGAGAGATTAGTAAGCAAATTGAAATACTTTAATAAATTCCATAAGTGTTTTGAACATTGCAGCTCTTTCTTGCGAAAAAAGAAAAAATGCGAAAAGAAAATAAACTTAATAAAGCAAAATAGTGCGTAATGCTTTGTTCAGCCTTGCTACCCCGAGGCACGTCGGGCTCTGGTGGTTCTGACGGTCCAGTTGCTGAGGTGTGCTCCTCTGCTTACAGCCTGTATGAAAGGGCCTTCCTCCCCCTCCTCCTCAAAAATGACACAACAGTCCATATCATCATCTTCCAGGAACAAGTTCCTCATCGTTGCTAATGCTTCCTCTTCTCAGGTATACTCCAATGGATAGTAAGGGCCACGCCATGGTGGAGACCAATCCTTGAATTCTTCCCAGGTATACTCATACCCCAACCTGAAGGTGGTACCATGCTTCTTGAGCTTGATAGGCTTAGCGATTCCTTAGAGGTTTTTGCCAAGTCCTTTGCCAGGTTCATACCTGCTCCAATTCAGTATGCTTTCAATTTTGCTGTTCCACCATTTGTCTTTGTCAACTACGTTGACCCGCTCGATGTGGTGGTAAGTTTCCCCACCTAATATTCTTCTTCCCCCTATTGCCGAAATGGTCTAACGACTGTATATGGGGTTGCTGCCGTCACCATGAATGATCACCTCCCGGTGATTCCATTCAAATTTCACTGCCTGATGTAGTGTTGATGCCACGACCCCGTCGGCATGAATCCATGGTCGTCCCAACAGCAGATTGTAAGAAAGTCGGCACGTCTATAACCTGAAAATCAACATCGAACCAAGTGGGCCCCATTTGCAAACATAGGCTAATTTCCCCAATAGTGGACATTTGAGATCCGTCGAAAGCTTTGACGTTGATGGCCCCATCCTTGATTTCAAGTAGCCCTTTTCCCAATGTTCTGAGTGTTACCAGAGGACAAATGTTGAGACTGGACCCACCATCGACCAGGATTCGGGTGATAAAATAATCTTCGCATTGCATAGTGATGTGCAATACCTTGTTATGACTCAATCCTTCCGGTGGCAGCTCATCCTCATGAAAGGTGATTTTATGACTCCCAACACTTGGCCCACCATGTTTTCCATTTCTCCTCCAGTGATGTTGCTTGGTACATACGCTTCACTCAATACCTTCAACAAGGCATTCTTGTGTGCATCAGAACTTTGTAATAAAGCCAAGATAGAAATTTGTGCCGGTGTTTTGTTTAGCTGGTCAATGACCGAGTATTCCTTGGCTTGTACCTTTCTCCAGAGATCACCGAGTCTAGTTTCAATGATGGCTTGTAGTCCAGAGGTCTGCTTACTCGACTCAGCTAAGTGTTCTGGGGTATAAACCCTGTCGGTTCTTATCACACCCTGCGCTGCAACTGTTTCTCCGAACTTGGCTTTTCCTTTCCTTCTTGCCTCGGCTGTGTAGTCCCACGGTATAGATTTTGTGTGGAACGGAGTTACGGCTGTCATTGCTACTGGAATAGGCACCCTTGCCTTGGAAGGTAATACAGCAACTTCAAAGGGCTCAGGCGCCTTTGGAGACCCAAACTCGACCTCTATTGGTGTTGACGTCTTTGCGGAGGCTGGTGCTTCAAACTGAAGCGGTATGGACATGTTCACCTCAACATCTTCAGAAAGCTGAATTTGGACTACAATCGGGTTAAGAGTGATTGTTGGTTTCTTTGGATCGTCACCTTCCGTGATCAAAACGATTGATCCTTTGGGATCCCAATCATCTTCTATTTCAATCATATGAACACTTCCACCCTTGTGGTATGGTAGCGGGTTGCTGCGAACATTCGAAGGCTCATTTGACACGATAATCTTGTTATCAATAAAGCCTGGATCTTGTCCTTCAGGGAGCGACACTCATCAATAGTATGCCCCTTCATGCCAGAATGGTATGCACAGGTTTTATTTGGGTTAACCCACTGGGAAGGGTTTTCAGGATTATGGCAGGGATAGGGGTGACATAACCAGCAGCTTTGAGTCTTTCATACAACTGGTCGATTGGTTCAGCAATGGCGGTGTATTGTTTGGAAGGTCTGTGGTCAAAATTTGGTTGGGGTCTAGGAAAGTTTTGGCGAGTAGGAGGTGATTGATAGTGGGATAGTTGAGTGCTGTAGGCTTGGTAGACTTGTGCGGGTTGGGAATATTTAGGTGAAGTGGGTTGGTATGTGGGAGATGGAGGTGACTGATATGCAGGCGGTGGAGCTTGGTAGGAAGGTGCGGGCTAATTTGGGGTAGGTTGATATGTAAGAGGGGGTATTGGGTAGGTTTGGTATTTGATTGGGGATTTTGTTCTCTGTGCAACCATCACGACACTCACATCCCTTCTCTTGGACGTGCCACCAGACTGTAGAGCCTTGTTGGTAGCCTGTAATGCTTCAAAGTTAGTGGCCATACCACTTTTAATACCTTCCTCGATTCTCTCCCCTAACTTGATGATGTCGGAGAATTTTTGGCCTTCATCAGAATCAACCTTTCGTAGTACTGTGGGTCTTGAGCCCGGATGAAAAACCTTTTCATTTGTTCTTTTTCTAAAGCCGGCCTGACCTTAGCAGCTTCTGATCTCCAACGGGTGGCATACTCGCGGAATGTCTCTGTGGGTTTCTTTTTCAAGTTCTGGATGTAGAACACATCTGGCGCATTTTCCGTGTTGAATCTGAACCTGTCCATGAAATCTGATGCCATACTCACCCAGTTTGACCACTTTTTCGGGTCTTGGCTAATGTACCAAGACAGTGCGTCCCCTTTCAGACTTCTCATAAAGAGCTTCATGCGAACCTTTTCATCCTTTCCTACTCCGACCAGCTTGTCAGAGTATGTCCTCAAATAAACTCTGGGATCCCTGGTGCCATCGAACATTTCGAACTTGGGAGGTTTGTACCCCTCGGGCAGTTCGACATCTGGTTGAATGCAAAGGTCTTCGTAATTCAGTCCCTCGATCCCCTTGCTTCTTTCAACACCCTGAACTCGGCTATCCAACTTCTTGAGTTCTACGGCCAGATTCTTTATAAGAGAGTCTTTGTCATCAGACTCAGGTGCGCTTGAGGCGGGCTGAATGGGGTGTGGTATGGTTTCCACATAGATGGGGGTGTTGTGGTGATGATCATTTACGGAGTTTAGTGGTTCAGGGATGAGCAGTGGGGTGTTGCTTGAAGTGTGGCATGTGTTGCAGTGATGATGGGGAGTGGATTGGTTTTGTGGCTTCGGGATGTTTTGAGGAGGTATGGGATTTTGAGTGTTGGGGAAGCTGATATCCGGTGTAGTGAGGGAAAATGACAAGCTTGCCAAGTTCCGAACTTGGTCCAATTCTTCCTGAAATTTTAATAACTTCTGTTCGAGCTGGGAGGCATTTTCCTTGGAAACATGAATACCTTGAGAAGTCTCTACCCTTTTGACTGAGCTTTCCTTTTTGATGTTGCTCAAATCTTCCATCTTTTTTCTGATAGGACTCGGAGGAGGAGGAGGCGGAGGATCCTTGGATCTTGTGGAATATGATGACGATGCCAGAGTGCACGAACTAACCTTTGGGGAGGGGAATAAGCAAAAGTAAAAACAAAAGGTAACAAGTTAGTAGGGATTGTGAGAAGAAAACATTGCAATATTTAAACACATAGTGTAAGAATATAAATCGTGTCCTAAATTGGGAGCCTCGTTGTGCCCGAGGTAAGCCTAGCGACAAGTAAGTTTGGAGAAATGCTAAATGCCTCATTTTATTGATAAAAATAAGACGAATCTCAAAAGGACACTAAATAACAGGAAATAAAGATGTCACTAGTGGCCATATGCCTTATTACATTTTATAAAGCAGAAATGAAAACTCCTATCTACTTGATCCCAGAAGTGATCGCTGGAATGAAGATCCTTCCACCAGCTTAGCAATTTGGGGTGAATGTGGGTGACCATGCCGAATCTGGGGACTTCGTGCCTCATTTCTACAAAACAAAGGGTTAGGCCCCTTTCCCCCACCGGACTCGACTATTTAACATCAATAATTAGCATAAGAAGCATTTAGTTCTCCAAATGAATGCACAGAACGTGGTAAGGTCCGTTTGGGTCTCAAGGAAACCCAGTGGACTTTAGACAAGGCTATCTTAAAGAGTCATTATGTGGACAACATAACTGACTCGGCTAGGTTTGACCATGATGCATGCACAATTAAATAGAGTAGGGTTTCTATGGGGTTTTAGACTGGTGCCCTTGAGCGGACAACTCAAGAGGGAAAGGCGCGGAACCGTCGACTACACCGTTGATCGACTGGTTTTACCGCAAATATGCCTTTGCCGGATTTAGGGGGTGATAATATCGGAGGAGCGCAACCACTCAGTATAAGCGTTGCTAAGGTCTTTTGTTTGGCACGAGTGGAATATGATGTCGAAAAAAGTGCAATACAATAATCAACAAATTGTCATGTACTTTCACGTTCATAAAATAATGGTTACAATAATTGCAGTTTTACAACAGTATTAAAGGAAAGCGATAAAAGAAAGCATTAAAGAAAAGAAACAAAGAACCAAGTTAGTTTCGCAATAGAAGAAAGAATAAATACTTAAAAACAAGTAAAGACATGAAAAGAAGCATGAAGTCACAAATAGCATGAAATGGTAAAAGCCTTAAAGAAGTCCCCAGCAGAGTCGCCATGCTGTCGATGCCCCCTTTTTCTAAAGGCGAAATCGGATTTACGACATTTGGGCGGACAACTCTATCCCTTTTGGGAATTTGGGTTTTGAGATTTAAAAGAGTCGCCACCTAATGATTAAGTGCATTAGGACACTAAGAAAGAAATGAAGAGAAGAAGATGAACCAGAGAATGGGTAAGGGCTTGAAATTATCTCGGGGGGAAGGTGTTAGGCACCCCCCAAGATCCACTAGTGTGGTTCCCGGCCATGCTACAATTGTGACTTTAAATATAAACAACAAATAAACATACAAGACAATTCTTACATAACGATTGCAAGTAGGGGAAGTATAAAAGTTAAATAAACGAGCTGAAATTTGGGACTAAGCAATTTCATAATTTATTTAAAGAATATATGAGTGCAGAAGAATGGGAGTCAAATAATCGATACAAATAATCAGGCAAAGGGATGAAATGGGGCGACAATTTGGGAGAGAAAAAAAAAGTACTTGGACATTTAAAGAGATTTTTTTAAAAAAATGATTAAAGCAAAGGGTAAGGTTTAAAAGAACCAAAAACTGCAATTTAAAAAAAAATCTGAAAGAGAGAAGTAAACACATAAAGAGGGAGGGGGTCCTAGGCTTATAAATAACATGGATCACCCACGGAACACACGGTAACCAATTATACACGTGGTGTTATCGCGTGATCATCATATCCATGTCTACCATTTCCCACCCCGTTAAGGTACTAAAGCGCGGAATAGTCTGGTTACTTATTGCATGCTACTACCCGCCCCAATCCTTTCAGTCCCGGAGGCAGTTAGGACTACTAATCCTAGAGGGAAGGGATATTGGCTTTTGAAGTTTAAAAAGGACAAAATCTAGTGCGACAAACAAAAACACATAAGAGCAGTTAAGGGGGGAAAACACATAGTAGTTAAGGCTCAAATAGGCCTCCTCATTCAAAGCAGAAATTGTTTAGCATGGCTTACAAGTACTGGTTAGGTCTTTAATTAAACTTACGTAAAGAGGGTGGCTGATTTATCACATATTTTCAGATAAGAAGTCCGAATTAGGCCTGCCTGCTGGTTGTAATTATTAAATACTGGTATAATTAATTGATTACCTAATGGTTTGCCTAGGTGAAGCCTATAGGCATGATATATAACAAGGTCAAACATACTGATTTTAAAGAAGATTACTGACTTTAGAAATAAACCAATTCTGCGGATGTTAACAACATTATTACTGGTTTTAGACTTTGCGGGTGAATCAGATTTAAACGATTGCTCCTATAGGCATGAATTCAAAGCGTTATTGGTTCTAGAACGGTTATGTAAGTGCAGGAATCCTAAGAGCATGGTATCTAAGATGCAATTGATTATTTTTTAACCTATGGATTATTTGCCTAATGACATGTGTATGTGTAGAAGTGCAGGAAACTTATAATCATGAATTTTATATGCAGAAGTGCAGAGACTTATAGACATGATTTCTAATGAAATGCATAACTTATAGACAGGATTTCTATATGTTGATGCATAAACTATAGGCAGGATTTCTATATGTGGATGCATAAGCGAAAAAACAGGCTGTGATTGCAGAAATAAATACCTAAAGCATGATGTCTACCCACATGCATAACATGAGTGACCCTCCCCTTTTTCACTATACACCCCCAATAAGTATTACAAATTATTACAACCCAAATGAATCAAAAAAAATTAAAAATAAAAGAAAGAAAAAAAAATTTACATCTGAAATTAAAGTTCCAACCAAGGAGAGCTTAATTCAGACTCCTAGTCTGAAGCATGAGATAAATCAACTTCCAAAGATCAGATTTCCAAAGCCTTTCTCATCCTTTGGGTGTGTCAAAGTTCCAAGGAGCTTCATGAACTCCAGGCAGTGCTCACACCCAATTACATTTGCAGGATCAGATTGTAGTGCAGTGTGGAAGGGCCAGCCCTCATATGTCCAAGTTCAGAGGGAACTCAAGGTCCCCAAGGCAAGGCTCATAGGAGGGGGGCAGAACTTAGAGTCTAAGATAAGTGTAAGTGCAATAGAGGGGGAATTAGGGAAAGCCATGACAAACTAGTGGTCATGCCCAGCAATTAGGATGCTGGCACACCCCTGACCAGCCTGTCAGCTTGAGTTTGGGAGTTAGGACCCATTGAAGGTCAGGTTCAGACCTGGGCAGCAATTTGGATACGGCCAGGCCATGAACTTTAACTCAACACACATAGGGGAATGGAGGTATGGGATTTTATAGCAAGCAGTAAACATAATAGAAAGAACATGCTTAATACAGAGTATAAACAACAAAGTAAACCAGAACATTGCAACTGTAAAGTAAACACATAGGGAAGGAGCTGAAATTAAATTGGGACATACCAGTTTTAGGGAAAACAAGTAAGTAAAACAGCAGTCTTGAAAAGCCAAGTTGCAAGCAAAAAAGTACAAAAGTCTCAGAAGAGAGTAGAGAATTGAAAGAGTATTGTGATTGAGAATATGCGTGTGAGAGTATGAGTATTGATCTTAGGATTCAAGAGTTCAAAAGTTCAAAAGTTCAAAAGTTGTTTTAGTGCTGAAGGATCGAGCCCCTTTTATAGTGCAGCAAACAAGTAAGAACAAGGTAAGGAAATAACATTGAAATCAATCTCCCTTTAATTAAGGGATTCTGATTTCAAACGGGTAAAAATAATTAAGGAAAGGGATTTGAAAAAATATTTTTCAGGCAGTACAATAAAGGGTAAATACATGGAAGTTATTTAAGGAAAAAGTCCAATGGTACACGGTTTGTGTGAAATAAGGAAAGGGAATCAATCAAACAGCCAGTAAAATCAAAGTGGCAGGCTTTGTTCGAATGAACCAAGTCGAGAAAAGGTAAAGATGGTTCAATTAGAGAAAATCAGTAACAATCAGTCAAACCCCAATAAAGGAATTGAGAATCAATTAGTAGTTGGCAAAACCTTTTTTGAAAGAAGAACTTCTCATATATAAAGCAGACAAATCAAACAAAAAGGGTCATCATGTTACTTAGAAAAGAGTCTAATATTGAAAGGTTCAGAATCATAAGCAAAGGGAAAAACAAGTTCAGTTCGTAGACTCATAGTGAGTCTGAGAGTCCAGGGTTCCAATGCAGAACCCTAGTCCAAACACCAAATCAAACTTGCCAAAGAAAACCCCAAATCCTAGGGTTTCAAATCGAATCAGACATAGAGATGAGAAGGCAAGCCATTGAAACAGACTCAAAGGTCTGTTTCAGAGCCTCATGAGAAACAAAACAAATAGGATAGCAGCTTTGAAACAACAAAGAAAGAAAGCTGATTTAAGAGCATAAAAGAGCATGTTTTAGAAAAGTCGGAACTTAAGCAAGTTCATAGGAAAAGAGAGGTGGTGTAAACTTAAGCCACAGTAGATGAAACATGCTTAGCAAGAACACAAACAGAGTCTAGTAAAGCAAACAAAATCAAAGAACTCAACAGTAAACACATATAGTAGAAGAGTAACATAACAAGGATTAGCATGTGAGCACAGGAGTAACATGTATAGTAGGAAAAGAAGAAGTAGAAGAACAACACACGCGTAGTAACAGAAAATATACGAGCATAGTATAGACAAAACACACATAAAGGAAAGAAC
>NW_017676841.1:11414-38225 GCF_001879085.1 Nicotiana attenuata
ATGCTATTAATCTTAAAATAGGCTAAAATTGCAATTGTATGCAATTTAGCTTTAAAAATACTGGATAAATTTGTAAAAATATACAAAAATCACCTTAACTATATTTTGGTATAAATATGAGAATAAAATAAATTATTCACCAAAATTGATAGTTTTGGGAATAATTACTGACTTTTGTACTGCTAAAATGGCTAATAAATTGATTTTAAAATCTTTTAAAAATTAGAAAAAAATACCAAAACACTTGGGCATGCTTATATAGCATGTACATGTTATTTTGAAAGAATTTTGTGTATAAAATACATAGGGAAAAATTGGGTATCAACACCTTGTTCAATTGCCGGTAATCTATACACATTCTCATCGATCCGTCCTTCTTCTTGACGAATAACACCGGCGCACCCCAAGGCGAGACACTGGGCCTAATGAAGCCCTTATCAAGCAAGTCTTGCAACTGCTCCTTCAACTCTTTCAACTCAGGCGGGGCCATATGATACGGCGGAATAGAAATGGGCTGAGTGCCCGAGGCCAAATCAATGCAAAATTCAATATCCCTGTCGGGTGGCATACCCGGCAGGTCTGAAGGAAATACCTCAGGAAACTCGCGAACAACGGGCACAGTATCAATAGAAGGAACCTCGGCACTAGAATCACGAACATATGCCGAATAGGCCAAACACCCCTTCTCGACCATACGCCGAGCTTTCACATAAGAGATAACACTACAGGTAGAATGACCAGGAGTCCCTCTCCACTCTAAACGGGGTAAACCCGGTAATGCTACGGTCACCGTCTTGGCATGACAATCCAAGATGGCGTGGTAAGGTGATAGCCAGTCCATCCCCAGTATGACATCAAAATCAACCATGTCCAACAGTAATAAGTATACTCGGGTCTCAAGACCCCCAATCACAACTATACAAGAACGATGGACACGATCTACCACAATAGAATCACCCACCGGTGTAGACACATATACAGGAGCACTCAAAGAATCACCAGGCATGACCAGATACGGGTGCAAAATAAGATGACACATAGGAGTACGTAGATCCTGGATCAAATAAAACTGAAGCATCTCTGCTACAAACCAGAACAGTACCTGTGATAACTGCATCAGAAGCCTCAGCCTCAGGCCTGGCTGGAAGAGCATAACATCGGGGCTGGGCCCCACCACCCTGAACTACATCTCTGGGACGGCCTGCTGCTGGCTAGCCTCCACCTCTAGCTGCCTAAGCTCCACCTATAATACCTCTACCTCCACCTCTAGCACCTCTACCTCCACCTCTAGCTGGCTGAGTGGGCGGTGGAACACTCGGTGCCTGAACCATGGCACGGGAACCCTGGTGCTGAGAGCTGCTCGGTGCTCTAGGGCAATATCTAACAATGTGCCTCGTGTCGCCACAAGTAAAACAAGCCCTCGGTTGCTGGGGCTAACGACCCTGAAAACTCTGAAGCGACGGTGCACTGATAGGAGCTGGTAGTGCACTGTAGGACTGCTGATCAGAATACTGCACATGAGAACCACGGCCACCTGAAGCACCGTGAGAAACCTGAAGTGCTGACTGAAAAAGTCTAGGAGGATGGCCTCTACCATACGAATCCCTGCCTCCAGACGAGGCTCCACTGAATCTGCTTGAATGACGAGGCCTCTTGTCAGACCCCTGACCACCTCCCTGCGACAGAACCATCTCAACTCTCCTGGCCACATTGGCCGCCTCCTGAAAAGAAATCTCACTCCCCGTCTCCTTAGCCATCTGAAGTCGGATAGGCTGAATGAGCCTCTCAATAAACCTTCTCACTCTCTCTCTCAATGGGAAGTATAAGTAGAGCATGACGGGTCAAATCAGTAAACCCGATCTCGTACTGAGTAACAGTCATAGAACCCTGCTGGAGACGCTCAAACTGCCTCCGATAGATCTCTCTCTGAGGACAGGAAGATACTTCTCCAAAAACAGCTGAGAAAACTGATCCCAAGTCAAAGCTGGTGACCCAAGTGGTCTAGCCAAACAATAATCCCTCCACCAAGTCTTGGCAGATGCAGATAAGGGAAAAGTAGCAAAGTCAACCCCATTGGTCTCCACTATCCCCATGTTCCCGAGAACCTCATGACAGCTGTCTAAATAATCCTGAGGATCCTCTGAAGATGCACCGCTGAAAGTAGTAGTGAAGAGCTTGGTGAACCTGTCCAACCTCCACAAAGCCTCCGAAGACGTAGCTAATCCATCACCGGTCTGTGCTACTGCTCGGCTGAAGAAGCGGTACGTGTTCTCACCATCCGCGAGAGAACAGAGTAGAAGTTCAATTAGCATTGAGAAACCAAACCGCACGACAGGAAAGAATAGATGTGAAATTTTCCTAACTCTGTAGCCTCTGGGGATAAATACAGATGTCTCCATACCGACCCCTCAGACTCTACTAAGCTTGTTCGTGAATTGTGAGACCTATGTAACCTAGAGCTCTGATACCAACTTGTCACGACCCGGATTTCCCACCCTCGGGAGTCGTGATGCGCCTACTCGTGGAAGCTAGGCAAGCAAAATATTATAAAATTATTAGCTTCCTTTTTTTTAAACATGTTCAACAATTTAAAATAATAAGTGATTAAACAGCGGAATAAATTAAATAACCAGAAATGCGGAAGACGAAAAACTTAATAATTCAACCAATCCACTGCTACATAATCTGAAGTACAATACTACCCAGAATTTGGTGTCACAAGTCACGGACTATCTAAGAATACTACAAATAAGGTCTGAATGGAAATACATAAGTCTGTCTCTGAATAAGTAAAAACACAAGGAGAAACGATAGGAGGAGGCTCCAAGGCCCGCGGACGTCAGCAGGACTACTTCGGGTCGCCTGAATGGACTGAAGACATCACCCTCACTGCGGTCCAAACGCCCCGGTATTAGTATCTGCATACAGTGCAGAGTGTAGTATCAGCACAACCGACCCCATGTGCTGGTAAGTGCCTAGCATAACCTCGGCGAAGTAGTGACGAGGCTAGGACCAGACTACCAAATAAACCTGTGCAGTTAAATCATATATAGCGGAAAATAAAAGCAAATAATTACAGCTAAAGTTGGGCGGGGGAAACATGCTGCGGGGAGTAACAGGTAACAACAGAATAACCATAGAGAAATGTAAGGAATGCCATAAAACAATTACCAGCAAAAGATAAGGAAATAAGAAGAACAAGTACACATGCAATACCGTTGCAGGCGTGCCACCCGATCCCATTTCATATAGTTACCGTTGCAGGCGTGCAACCCGCTCCCATTTCACATAATCATCGTTGCAGGCGTGCAACCCGCTCCAATTTCATATATTTCCGTTGCAGGCGTGCAACCCGCTCCCATTTCATATATTTCCGTCGCAGGCGTGCAACCCGCTCCCATTTCATGTATTACCGTTGCAGGCGTGCAACCCGCTCCCATTTCATTTATCAACACCAATCATAAAAGAATCCCAGCAAGGAAACAATAATATAACAACAACATCCAGGCAAGGGAACAATAATATATCAACAACATCCCGGCAAGGGAACAATAATATAACACCAACATCCCGGCAAGGGAACAATAATATGATAACAACGTCCCGGCAAGGGAACAATGATGATAATCCTCATATAAAGCACGAATAAACCACAACGGAGTCATAGCAATTACAATACAAGACTCACGGGCATGCTTGACACCGACGTATAGATACTCGTCACCATGCCTATACGTCGTACTCCACAGTTAACACATAGCAAATAAGACACAACTCCTAATCCCTCAAGCTAAGGTTAGACCAAACACTTACCTCGATGCCACGAACACAATTCAAGCCTCAACTATCGCTTTACCTCTTGAGTCCACCACCAACTCGCTCGTATCTAGCCACAAGTTACTTAATAATATATTAATGAGTGCTAAATGAATCAATTCTAATGCATGGAAATAAGTTTTTCTAAAGTTTTTCCCAAAAAGTCAAAAATCAACCCCGGGCCCGCTTGGTCCAAACCCGAAATTCGGACCAAAACCCGATTATCCATTCACCCCCGAGCCCGGATATATAATTGGTTTTGGAATCCGACCTCAATTTGAGGTCTAAATCCCCAAATTTCAATATTCTTAGGTTTTTCCCAAAATTCCCAATTCCACCATGAAAACCCTAGATTTTAGGATGAAATCTTGTAAAAAAAAAGTTAAGAAGTAAAGAAAATGAGTTAGAAATCACTTACTAATGTTTTTGGGAAGAAAGGTTGTTTGAAAAATCGCCTCTTATGTATTTGGGGTTTTGAAAAATAAAAAATAACTGAAAATCGCATTTAAATATACCCCTCTCAGACCCCATGTGCGGACCGCACAAAAAGGAGTGCGGCCGCGGAGCTCACAATACTGACAGTGACATGCTTTAGTATTTTGGCCATAACTTTCTCTACAGATGTCCAAATTGTGATTTCCTTACCTTTCTGGAAACTAGACACGAAGTTCTACAGCTTTCGTTTTTGCATCATCTCAAAATTCTTTGTAGATCAAAAGATATAGGCTTCCGAAGTCGGACCAGTGAACCTATGCGGACCACACAAACTCGAGTGCGGCCGCAAAGCCCCAACCGCGGACAGCACAAAATCAATGCGGACCGCACTGGCGGGTTCAGAGATCTGCACTTCTCTGAACCTGCAACAGCTATGTTTTAAGCTTAGGACATTCCGGAACCTACCCGAAACTCACCCAAGCCCTCGGGACTTCAAACCAAATGTGCATACTAACTCAAAAACATCATATGGACCTACTCGTGCGATCACATCATCAAAATAACATGTAAAACCATGAATTAAACCTCAAAACTCAACATTCTCATCAAGAACACTCAAAGTTCATAACTCATCAACCGGAAGTCCAACTCACATCAAATAGACTCCATTTTTTTACCAAATTTCACAGTTATCATTCAAATACTATAACAAGTTTGTATCGGGCTCCGGAACCAAAATACGAGCCCGATAACAATGGTTTCAAATATTAATTCTTTTCTTCATTTCTTAGATAATTCAGCAAAACAATTTCTTTCAAAAATTGATTTCTAAGGCTTGGGACCTCGGAATTCATTTCTGGGCATACCCTTTGGTCACATATTTTCCTACGGACCCTCCGGGACCGTCAAATCACAGGTCCGGGTCCGTTTACCCAAAATGTTGACCGAAGTCAACTTAAATTTATTTTAAAGTCAAAATTCATCATTTTTCACAGATTTTCACATAATGGCTTTCCGGTTACGCGCCCGAACTGTGCACGCAAATCGAGATAATGCTGAAAGAGGTTTTTAAGGTCTCGGAATACAAAATTTATTTCTAAAATAAGTGATGGCTTTTTGGGTCATCACATCATTTCACCAATAGACGTGATTCACTTTCTTCGATCAAATACATGAAAATTCACAACCTTTTAATAAAATAATCAGACAAATTCAATAATATCGAGGATACACACATTATTAGCCTCTTTGGCCAAACTTCTCCAAGGCCAAAAACATTGTTTCTTTTTTTCAATTTTTTTTTCAAAGTTGAAATGTTTGGCCAAATTTTTAGAAGAAAAAAATACTTTTGAGTAGAAGTAGAAGCGGCTTTGGAGAAGCACAAATAAAATTAGTTTCTCCCCAAAAGCACTTTCGAGGAAAATACACTTAGAAGGACTTTGTAAAAGCTTGCCAAACACTAATTGCTGCTCAGAAGTGCTTTTAAAATTAATAAGCCAAACACAAATTATTTCTCATAAAAGTACTCCATCAGTTCACTTTTACTTGTCCACTATTGAGCTTGCACACCCTTAAGAAATAATAAATAAAGTACATAATTTATCATGATGCCCATATTAATTGGTGTATAGTCTTAACGGATTTGGAAAATAATTTGGAATGAGTAATTAATGCTAAGGGCAAAACAGAAAAACTAAATTATTTTTCTCTTGATATGCGAAAAATGACAAGTAAAAATAAAAATTTATTTTTAAAATACTTGACAATTAAAAGTAAAGGGAGGGAGTACTTTTGAAAAAAATACTTTTGAAAAAAAAATATTTCTCAAAATAAATTGATTTTAGAAGCTTGACCAAATAGATTATATGTCACAAATCACCATGTTGTTTGTTTGGCAGTTTAAGCTAGCATGATAGTGCAAGCTGATTGGTTAAGAACACTTTAAATTAAATGCTATATCTCGATTACCTAATCAAGAATAACAAAACGAGCATTAATTCCAGTAACCTTTATTTAAAATCTTATTCTTCAATTATTTGCAGTGCTTAATTAGCTTTAATTTGGACACATTATTTTGTCTCCCTAGTACCTAGTTTCCTTTTGTGAAGGTGATTTCCACTGTCCTAAATATAATTATACAAGTAATTGGTTTGAAGACTTTTAAGAGTGTTTGGTAGGATTTATCAGGGAAAATAAGATATGTATAAATTTTAATATTATTAATTTCTTGTTTAGTAGTATTTTTCAATCAATGTGTATTAGTAGAGCTGTCAATATGGGTGGGGCAGGGCCGAACTAGCCCAGCCCAGCTCACGTGGGCTTTAGCAATTGACGGGCTTGACTGGGCTGGGCTAGCCCACCATTTTGATGGACCTTATAATGGTGAGCCTACCCCAGCGCTATGTGGGATGCGGGCCCCCACGAGCTTGCCCATCATTTTTTAAAATATAATTTTATATTTTTTCTTTAAGTTCTAACCTAAAAAAAAGATAAATATTAAAAATTAAAAAAAATCTTATTGGAAAAATTTCACAACAGCTTAATAACTTTTTATCTTGTTCCAATATATCACAATAAACACTAAAACAGTAAAAGACAAAGACTATATTTCATTCACTAAAAGTCAAAACTCAAAACAAACTATTCACGAGAACGTCCATGACACTTATGGGATATCCAACACATCATCTTCATCAAACACATTTGAATCCGCTTGTGAGAAGGTTGTCTTAACATCTTCACTTTCATCTACATCTACAATTCATATGTAATATTAATTAGTTAAATATTAAGAATAATTAAATTTTAAAAACTAATTAACGTTTTAAGACTTTGATCTTTTAAAATGATGAGCTTAATAAACTTTAAGCTTGGGATACGCTTCTTGTTATTTTTAGTGTCATATACTTTTTACATTTTATATATTTTAAATATATTTTTATTAGGCCCACGGGCCGGCCCAACCCAACCTCAGTCAAGCCTCATGGGCCACGGGCTTACTCGGGCAGGGCTGAAAAGCCTCTTTTCTAAATGGGCTCCAAAAATTCTAGTCCAGCCATGCTAAATTACGGGCCGGGCTGACCCAACGGGCCAAGCCCATATTGACGGCTCTATGTACTAGTTATACATCTTATTCAGTGCTATTCTTATACATAGAAACCATGACATTAGTAATACCATGGATTTTAATGCATGGATATTAGTAATACCATGGATTTTAATACATGGATAAGCATGTATAAATACAGATCAAAACCTTTAATACACCAAACCAAACAGTCGATAAGAAATAATCTCAGCAGAATTGATCTCAACATTACTAGTCCCAACGTCACTAATACACCCTATTCAATATTATTCTTATTCAGATTGCAGACAATGTAATTTTGGCTCATGAACTAGTCAAATCCTATACTAGAGCTCAAATATCCCCTAGGTGTATGGTGAAGATTGATCTCCAAAAAGCATATGATTCGGTAGAGTGGATCTTTTTACAACAAGTGATGGAAGAGATTGCTTTCCCTGATAGATTTATCAAATGGATAGTGGAATGCATCAAAACAGTTAACTATACTGTCCGTGTAAATGGAGAAAAAACTGAGCCTTTTAATGCTGCTAAGGGGCTTAGGCAAGGAGACCCTATCTCTCCTTTCCTATTTGCTATTGTGATGGAATATTTGACTAGATCTCTCAATGAACTGAAGAAGGAGACTACCTTTCAATACCATCCCAGATGCAGGAAGTTAGGTATAACTCATATGAGTTTTGCTGATGACCTGCTATTGTTTGCCAAAGGTGATCTGTCTTCAAATAGTTACAATGTACAAATATTTTTCTCAATTCTCTGAGGCTTCAGGATTACAAGCTAACTTAGGCAAAAGTTCAGTTTACTTTGGTGGAGTGAAACTAGAAGTGAGGAAACAGATCCTGGATCATCTAGGATTTGAGCAAGGAGCCTTACCTTTCATATACTTAGGCATCCCCCTTTCCACTAAGAAAATAGCACTTATTCAATCACACTCTTTGATTGAAAGAATCACAGCCAAGATCTCTTCATGGACTGCCAGAAAACTGTCTTATGCTGGTCGTATACAACTAGTGCAGTCTGTTATCTTTGGCATCCAAGCCTATTGGGCTCAGTTGTTCATTTTATCTGTTAAGGTTCTGAAGATGGTTGAGGCTCTTTGCGGAAGTTATGTTTGGTCAGGAAGTAATACTATTACTAAGAAGGCTTTTGTGTCTTGGGAGAAGATGTGTACTCTTAAATCTGTTGGTGGCTTGAATCTCATAAATTTATCTCTGTGGAACAAGGCTGCAATTACTAAGATATGCTGGGATTTAGCTCATAAAGAGGATAAACTATGGATCCGATGGATTAATGCCTACTACATTAAGCAGCAGCAGTTACAGCACATGCCAATCCCACAACAGGCTAGTTGGATGGTATGAACAATAATTGATTCAAGAAGTATTTTGCTACAAGCTCAGAATCCAAATGGTCATATTAGTAGTATCAGGCAAATATACCTACAGCTATTGGGAGACTTGCCAAAAATAAGCTAGAAGTGTCTAGTATTTCAGAACTCTGCTCGACCAAAGGCAGTATCCAATTTATGGTTGATGCTACATGGAATATTGCCTACCAAAGACAGACTAGCTAACTAGGGATTAAATGTAACTCATCAGTGTATTATTTGCCAAGGCCAAGTTGAAACAAGAGAACACCTGTTTATGCAATGCTCTTATGCAACAGCTTTGTGGAAGAAAGTAATGAGATGGATTCAAGAAGATCAAATGACCACTCTCAACTGGGATCAACATCTCCAATGGATTATCAAGAAAGGCAAAGGGAAGTCAAACAAGGCCAGTATTTTCAGGATGGTATATGCTGAAACTTCATATGCATTATGGAAAGGAACACACGTACTTTTGAGCAAAGATATCGTAACAGTGATGTATTAGCAAGTGAAATAGCTTACATTTGTAATGTTAGAGTAGTACCTAGAGCTAGGAACCAAATACAACAGTTTTGGTTAGATGAGTAACTTAGTAATTCTGTTCTTAGCTTAGCAGTTTTACCTACAGTTTTTGAGATAGTCAGCAGAGTTTTGTGCTTGACTATGGAATTGTAAAGTCTGATCTTTGGTGATTAATACAAAATCTAATTAATTATAAAAAAAATGACACCTTGGGATTAAAAACTTGTTTTGTCACGACCCGAAATTCCCACCGTCGGGACCATGCGCCTAACATCTCTCGCTAGCAAGCCAACGTTAGAATTCTATTTACCTTTTTCCTTTACTTTTTATAGTTTAGAAATTTAACAAAACTAAATCAACGGAAATAAAAGCAGAAGTACATAATTAACTGATTATCTTTATACTATTAACAAAAAAATCGAAACAGTTACCACCCAGAAACTGGTGTCACAACCTACGAACATTCAATGAATATCTACAAGTAATGGTCTGAAAGAAAAGTACATCTGTCTTGAAAGAAAATAAAATAGAAATGTAAATCATAGGAGGGGACGCCAGGGCCTGCGGACGCCTGCAGGACTACCTTGGGTCTCCTAAGTGAATGCTTGCAACCGACCTCTCGATCAGCCATAACCAGCTCCAAAATCTGCACAGAAAGTGCAGAGTGCAGTATCAGTACAACCGATCCCATGTACTGGTAAGTGCCGAGCCTAACCTCGACAAGGTAGTGACGAGGCTACGGTGGGGCATAAGCAATATAACCTGCAATAGTTTATAATAAAGCAAAAAGGAAATACGGAACATATTGGAACAGTAACTTGCAACAAAGTAATACGGAACCCAAACTTCTTGCTAGTACTCAGCAATAACCAATCCTTAAGAGAGTTACAATACTACAGGGATAAATCACAACAGAAGGAGAATACATAACAACAAATGATGCGGTACACATCACGATCCCACCATATAATCGGTAACAATATGAACATCCACCCTTATTACTCCTTGTTGCGGCGTGCAACCCGATCCCACCAATCACCCTTATTACTCCTCAATATATCAACCTTATTCCTCCTGTTGCGGCGTGCAACCTGATCCCACCTGTCCACCCTTATTACTCCTTGTTGCGGCGTGCAACCCGATCCCACCAGACAATCACATTTCACCCTTATTCCTCCTGTTGCGGCGTGCAACCCGATCCCACCATATCGGTACCAATCACAAAATAAGAACAAGTATTTCATAATTTAGCTCAAAACTTTCCACAACATTTATACCTCAAACCAAAACAACGGGAGATCTATACAATTATGAAACTTCATCAGTTAATACTACACAGCGAGACCAATCAAAGTGTACCATGAAGCACCAATAAACCAACTTAAACCAACAATGTAATATAATGAAACTACGGAACAATTAATACCTTGAATAGAGAAAACAACATTTAACAAGAAACAATTAGACATGGAAGCAACAATAAGCAAGTAGCAGTTAAGACAGGAAAATAATATATTAGGAAACGGGGAAAGGAACAGGCTAAACAGATAATTTGGCGGCGCATAGGTACTCGTCACCACACCTATACGCCACACACATGGAATTTCACATAGCAATAAAGTCGGGGATCCCTAATCCCTCGAGTCAAGGTTAGATCAAACACTTACCTCAAGCCAACGGATAATTCAAAGCACAAATATCGCTTTACCTCTCGATTCCACTTCCAATCCACCCGTATCTAGTCATAATCAACTTAATAACATCAATTACCGCTAAAGAAATCAATTCCAATGCATAATTATAGGTTTCCCAACATTTTCCCCCAAAAGTCAAAAACCGACCCCGGTCCACTTGGTCAAAACTCGAAATTCGGACCAAAACCCGATTACCCGTTCACCCCCGAGCCCGGATATACAATTGGTTTTGGAATCCGACCTCAATTTGAGGTCCAAATCCCTAAATTTTGAATTCCTAAGTTCTACCCAAAAACACCCAATCCCACCATGAAAAACCCTAGATTCTAAGATGAAATCTTGTGAAAAGATGAAATAGATTGAAAGAAATGAGTTAAGAATCATTTACCTATGATTTGGGAAAGAAATGGTCTTCGGAAAATCGCCTCTTGAGGTTAAGGTTTTTAAAAATGGGAGAATGAATGAAAAATCCCGTCCAAAATCGTTTTTGAACAGTTGAAGGTATCGCATTTGCGATCATTACTTCGCAAATGCGGACATTACTTCGCAAATGCGAAACATGACCTGGCCTGCTATCATCGTAAATGCGAACAAGTGTTCGCAAATGCGGCCTGTTCACATCGCAATTGCGATCCTGAGTTTCGCAATTGCGAAGGTCCCCTCCCAGCCCTTCTGATCGCAAATGCGAAACATCTTCGCAAATGCGAAGTCTGCAGACTTGAAGCATACCAGCAAAAGTGCTTAAGTCCAAATCACTCCGTAGCCTATCCAAAACTCACCCGAGCCCACGGGGCTCCAAACCAAACATGCACACAAGTCTTAAAACATCATACGAACATGCTCGCGCGATCAATTCGCCAAAATAACACCTAGAACTACGAATTTAGCACCAAATTGCATGAAATTTTCAAGAAAGTTTCAAAACTTCTAAGTTTTCAACCAAAGGTCCTAATCATGTCAAATCAACTCCGTTTTTCACCAAATTTCACAGACATGACATAAATATCATATTAAACATGTACCGGGCTCCAGAAACAAAATATGGGCCCAATACCAATGAGATCACGCATTAATCAATTTCTTTAAATCAAATCCTTATAATCCAGTTTAACAATTTTCATCAAAAATTTATTTCTCGGGCTAGGGACCTCGAAATTCGATTCAGGGCATACGCCCAAGCCCCATATTTGACTACGGACCCTCCGAAACCGTCAAAATACGGGTCCGGGTCCGTTTACTCAAAATATTGACCGAAGTCAACTAAAATCAACTTTTAAAGGCAAAAATTATTATTTTCTCAAATTTCCACATAAAGGCTTTCTGGAATCGCGTCCGGACTGTGCAAGCAAATCGAGGAGAGATAAAATGAGGTTTTTATGGCCTTGGAACACCGATTCGAGTTCTAAAACAAAAGATAACCTTTTGGGTCATCACATTCTCCACCTTTAAAACAACTGTTCATCCTCGAACGGACATAGAAAAGTAACTGAGTCCGTGAAAAGATGGGGATATCTGCTCTGCATATCGGACTCGGACTCCCAGGTAGCTGCCTCATCAGGCTGACCTCTCCACTACACACGAACCGAAGGATAACTCTTCGATCTCAACGGACGAACCTGCCGGTCTAGAATAGCTACCGGCTCCTCCTCGTTGGTCAAATCCTTGNTTCATCTGCAGGTGATCAGCAAGCAACCGCTATCCTAGTAGGAGCGACCTCGCTCCAGTTCCTTCAACTGTTTCAAACCTTAACCGCTCACCATAACCGCTATTGCATCTCGTGTCCGTTCTTGCAATGACTTCATCGGTATATTCCGCCAATAAAACCAGAACTACACATGGCATGATTCCTGTAAAACCAGGGATGTGTAGGCAACTCTAGACCGGAGTCCGGCCTCTATCTTTCAAAACATCCCATTCGGTCAAAATTGGCCATCATTTCTTTACCCGAAAACTCTTTCATCCTTCCCAGGTAAAGATGGGCAGCTGTTGATACCCAATTTTTCCTCATATATTTTTAATACATATATATACTTTCAAAATAGCACATATGCAGTTATAATCATGCATAAGAATTTTTATAATTTTTCTATAATTTTTAAAAGCTCCAAATTGATTTATTTCTTCCCTTTTTATTTATAAAATTTCCAATAATTGTCTTTCAAATTATTTTTTGTGGTGATTTAGTCATCTAAGTTCTTTATTTATGCCAAAGTATTGTTTAAATATTTTAGTACATTTTTTTGCAATTGCATTTACATTTTTTAGGCTAAATTGCATATCTTTGCAATAATAACCCTACTAATGCGTAATTACGTTTTGATGCATAAAATGACCTTTTATATTTTTAAAATATTAAACATCTATTTTTAAATCTTTTAGTACACAAAAGTATTTTTAGAAATCATTTATTGTTTCTTATAAATTATATAGTATTAAAAATGGCTATTTAAAATATGGCCTAATTTTATTTCAATTTCAGCCCCAACCTAACCCAATTAACAGCCCAATCCCAAATTAAATTATTCAGGCCCAATACCCATCCGCCTGACCCGATCCAGTCCCCCAAAAACCCTTTAATCTCGACCGTTGATCATAGAGAACAACAGCCACAAACCACCATTCCTAGAATAAACCCAAAAGACCCCCCAAACCCTATCATTTCTATACTACTTGCCGCCCTGAAAACCCTCTCTGCTCTCAAACGCTCTCAACCTTACCCTAATCAAACCTCACTAACCCTCGTCCATGGCCATCTCCGGTGACTTCTCACCACCTCCCAGGCCTCCAATGGCCTCCCTCACATCAATCTTGCCATCTCCAGGGCCCTTAAGGGACCAGGGCTAGTTGACTTGCATCTATGGTTCCTCTCTCGCCTGTTTCAGGCCATTCCAGTGTGATACCGAGTAAGATCGTCCTATATTGACTACGATCTATGGGTTTCTAAGCGTGTTTCTCCACCTCTGTATGGTTCTCTTCGAAACCCTAATTTCTTTTTCTAAACCACTTAGATCTGTACAGATCTGAGGTGATTTGGGCTTGTTTTATGTGAGTCTTACAGTAACCTTAAGATTCTTTACAAGAATCGTATGATTTTCAAGTGATTTTTATCTTTTCCTAAACTAGGGCTTCCAGATTTGTTTTTACAAATTATTTGATGACTTTTTTGTGTTTAGTCTTCTGCTTCTCATATATTTTAACTAATTTTGTAAGTCTGCTACAACCTTAACTCGCTTGTACTGAAAACCCTAATTTTTGGGATTCTTCGTTTGGTTTCTGAGTATTGGTACATCCGATCGTGTTCTTGCTTTCGGTTCTTGTGATTTCTTGTGATTTTCTTATCCTAATATGCTTCTACTGAATTTCTTAGTTCAACCCTTTCACTGATTTTGTATGCTTGTGTTCATCCTGACTATTCGTGTTAAGACCTGTAACATTCTCTTTGAATCAGTGCCGTTCAAACTATTTGTTTTGTCAAAGTTATGTGAAATCCTGACTATTCATGTTCTACCTCATTTTATATGCTAAACATGCTGACTCTTTCATGACTTTCTCTTTGATTATTCTGAATTCCTTGTTTCTTGGTTTTATTAGAGCACTTTCCCTTAAACTTTCGATTTTTACCTCTCTGCTCGATTTGATTGAATGGCTTGCCTTAATTATTTTTTCCTTGTCTTGTTTGTATTTTGTCGATTCTTACTGATTTGTTTCCTTAATTAAAAATTCTGTTCATTTACCCCTAATTACCTACTCTATACCAAACCTTACTTGATTCTTTTCCTTAAATACTTAGCATGCTTTTACCGTTGATTTAATTGTCCCTTGATTAAGGGAAAGACTTGCTGATTTACATGTGACTTCCCTGATTTGCTACTTAATTGATCTCTTACCTTATTTGCCAAGCTTTTGATTACTATATAAACCCCCCTCTTACTTTAAGTTCTGGACACACGAACATTAGTTCAAATTACTACTCTTTACACTCTAAAAGTTCTCTTTCTCTTCGGCTACTTGTGATACTCACTGATCTAGCCGGCTGAAAGCCAAGGCTAGATATTGGAACTTTATTGGCTTTATATTCTGCACCCTTTTCTTCAACTGGTATGTCTCTATGTTAAGTTTTGAAATCTAAACCCTATATGTTTCATTCATGCACTAGTTCATCAGTTATGAATTCAACTTGCATTTCTGCTTACTTCTTTGCTCAGCATGTCTAGACTCTGTCCTATTCAATGTGTGCTTTATATTCTGCACTCTTTCCTGCTTACTTTTTTACATAGCATGTTTAATCTTGTTCGAGACATGTCTTGCTTCCTGTATCACAATTATTATCTATGTCCTAACTACTAAGATCCTAAGTGTTATATGCAGTTTGTGACTATATGTTTCCTCCATACCCTATCCCTGCCCCCTAATGTCACTCTTATGTGCCACAATCCCTTTATCCCCATGTGAGATTTGCTTGTTAAGTGTTCTTTCCTGAATCTGGATGTCTCTTATGACCAATTGATTGTCTGTTGTTTTGGTACTCTTCTCAAACTGTCTTTTACCACCCAATTGTTTCCTGTTTCTGAAAAAAACTTTTCTACTTCTAAAGTCATCTCTATACTATTTTCAAAACAAAACTATGTCAAACACTCTCACTTTACTCTTAGGATACTAGGTTCTGCCTCTCTGACATGTGTACTGCCTTGAGACCCTTGAGATCTTTCTGAACTCTGGCATGTCAGAGCTGGCCTTTCCACACTGCACCTAAATCCGTTATTGTTTGGGAAAAGGTCTAGGTGTGAGCACTACCCGGGATCCTTGAGGTCCTTAGGGAACTCTGACACACCTAGACATGATACTGTCTATGGAACTTTGGCATTTGAGGCTATTGGAGACTTGGAAGTCATTTGGGCCTACTGCAGGCTCCCTATAGATTAGCTCCTGTTTATTTATGTATTTTTATTTAATCCATTGGTCCTGTGATTAGTGGAAGAGGGGTGGGTATATATGTTGGGTAAATTGGGTAGATATCGTGCCTATAGGGTTGTGTTAATTCAAATGTGTTTGCCATGTTTTCTTTTCCACCACAATATTAGAAATCATGCCTATAGGGTCTAAATGACTTTAATAATAGAGATCATGTCTATAGGATTAAATCATCCTTATAATTAGATATCATGCCTATAGAGTGTAAAGTAATTGAAGTTCATGTTTTGTTACAGCATGTATTCAAACTCGTAATCTTAGAAGTCATGCCTATAGAACTTAAAATCAGTTTAGTTGAATAAATCAGTTTAATTCATGTTTGTTCATTTTGAACTGGTTTAATTAATTTGTCGCCTCTTTAATGAGTTTTTCAAACATTGGCTTAAATTAATGCCGCTAGAAAGCTTGTCTATAGGATCTCCAATTGTTCGTTTAAAAATTGTTCACTGTTTTACTAATCAATATAGATATCATGCTCATAGGACATCACTGTTATGCGTTTAGGCATGCCTATAGGGCCATTAAACTCTGTAACTATGAAACTGCACTTTGTTATTTAAAACTGCTCGTATTCACAAGTTTAAAATCAGTAGGCAAGCTAATAGGTCTTTGACGCTTGGCCCTAATTCATGCTGTATAATTCCTGCTCACCTAGATATCATGTTCTAAGTTTATCAAGTACCTAAAACAATTGTCTGAGACGTGCATTTATTTGTTCTGCTTGTGGAGGTAAAAATGTGAGCCATTACTTGTTCCTTCTCTATGTGCAGTCCTATTTGTTTTGGTTGACGCTTAGACTTTTCTCCTTTAAGTAACTTAGGATGGTCTAGAACTGCGCAAAAAATAGAGGTCCCAAATACATTCAGGGCCACGAGGAAGGAATGGGTAGTGCGTGCATAGGACATTTTCAAGGTTGCTAGAATGCTTTAGGCTATGACCAAGGGGAGGGAATTGGGTAGTAAGGATATGATGACTACGCGCTAATGTCACGTGTAGCCCCTCATTGAGGAGTGATTACCGGGCATTGTGTGGGGTGATCTGTAGGCTAACCAACCTAGGACCCCTCTTTCCCAATTCCCGATGTTTAAACTTTACTTTTTCTCTATATATGCAACTTGTTCAACTCCTTTCCTTTTTGTCTCCTTATTTGAGTCATACAATGCCCAAAATATGCCTTTATTTGCAAGTATGTGTTTAAACTATTTATTTGTTTAAAAGACTAATTCATAAGTATAAGTTCGGCCGGGACCCACTGTTGTGGACCGAGAGGGGTGCCTAACACCTTCCCCTCAAGGTTATTTCGAGCCCTTACCCTAAATCTCTGGTAATGCAAACTAGTCTAAGAGTTAATCGCTCTTGGTGCCCTAACGCACCATAATCCGTTAGGTGGCGACTCTTTAAAGCCCAAATTCCCAAAAGGAAATGAGTTATTACCCCCATGGAATGTCGGAACCCGGACTTCTCTCCGCGAGGAGGAAAAATAGGGGGCGCGACAGCATGGCGACTCTGCTGGGGATATTATTAGGCTCTTACCATAACGAACTTATCTTTGCGAATTAGTCCAAGCATGCTTTATCCCGTACCCTTTCCCTTTATTTGAATATAACTGTCTATTTTTAAAGTATTTATGATTCTTTTATTCCTGAAACTAACTTGTCTCTTTGTTTTCTTTCTGTAACTGTCTTTATATTATTTAAATACTGCATTTATTATTTTCCTACGTGCAAATACTTGAAAACATGCTATTTATTGTTGCATATACTCCACATCATATTCCACTCGTGCGTATCAAAATCCTATAGCAACGCTTGATGAGTGGTTGCACTCTTCCTATTTATTACCCTTAAATTCGGAAAGGCTTATTGGCGGTAAAACTAGTCGATTAGCGGTGCAGTCGACGGTTCCGTGCCTTTCCCCCTCAAGTTGTCCGCTTGAGGGTACCAGTCTAGACCCCCATAGTAACCTTACTCTGATCGTAATTGCATGCATCATGGTCAAACCTAGCCGGATTAATATGTTTACCACATAATGATCCTTTATGACAAGCCTTATCCAAAAGTCCACCGGGATTTCCATGATCCCAACGGACACAACCACGTTCTGTGTATTAATTTGGAGAACTAAATGCCAATATGCTAATCATGAATGTATAAATAGTCGAGTCTGGTGGGGGATAAGGGACTAACCCTTTTGTTTTGCAGAAAATGAGGCACGAGGTCCCCAGATTCGGTATGGTTAGCAACATCCCACCATTGCTACTAGATTGGTGGGAGGACCTTTCCTCAAGTGACAAGAAACACGTAAGAAAGTACTTGGGCAATCTACCTTCTCTGCTAGACATTGATCCAAACAAGAGGTTGATCGAGGCTGCCACTTTATTCTGGGATAGTGAAAGAGCTGTGTTTCGTTTTGGCGACGTAGAAATGATACCACTTCTAGAGGAAATTGGAGGGCTTGCGGGATTGACTTGAGATAGCCCCGGGTTATTGGTGCCAGAGAACTGTACTGGTAAAGGGTTCTTACAGATGATGGGGTTGAAGAAAAATGCTGACTTGAGATGCCTGAAGGAATCTTGCATACCCTTCGAGTATCTGTATGAGAGGTACAACCATAGCAAGTCCTTCCGTACTTACCATGACAAGATCTTTCCCACTTCTCTGGGCCATATCCACCACAGAGTGTTCGTGTTCATTGTATGCTTCCTGGGCCTGATAGTGTTCCCAATGAAAAAGGAAAGAATCCACACTAGGTTGGCCATGGTTGCCAAGACTTTGATGGAAGGGATCAATGGATAGACATACACCATAGTCCCCATGATCATAGCCGACATCTACAGGGCTCTGGAGCGCTGTCAAACAGGGGTCCAGCATTTCGAGGGTTGTAACCTGTTGTTGCAGTTGTGGTTACTAGAACATCTTCAAAAGGGCCAGTATCGCCAAGAATTTCCGCGAAGGGCTTGGAATGACCATATTGCCTTCTATCACCCTAAGCGGATGACCTATATTCCGGACATGTTTGCTCAGCCGGAGATTGCCAAAGAGTGGGTGGAATTTTTCGACAATCTGACTGAGGAGCAAGTGCAATGGATGTTTGAATGGTTCCCGACAGACGAATTCATCATCAAGTCCAGAGAAGGTCCACACCTGGTGCTGATTGGGTTGAGAGGGATATACCCTTATGTCCCTATCCGAGTTATGAGGCAAGCAGGCAGGAAACAGGTTGTGCCAAGGGTTGCCAAGATGAGTCATTTCAGAGAAGACTTTCAAGACAACGACGTTCCTTACAAGTGCCAAGCCCAGCATATATGGCACTGCAAAATTATTGTGGAAAAGAAAACCATTGAGCCCGACAGGTATCATGCAGGGTGCGAACCTCTCTACCCGGCGTGGTTAGAAGACAATCTAAAAGGAATGGTGATGCCAGGAGCCGATCGAGGGAACAAAATCATAGACAAAGAAGCTGAAGCTCAAGTTAAGTACAACAGGCTGTGCAAGAGGGTCCACGACTGTGAGAATGAGCACCGGGAAATACATGAGAGGAATTGAGGTTGATCGAAGAGTGGAAAGAAATGGCAGTCACCTCCAACAAGAAGCTGGAATATCTGGAGCGAGGAATAGTGGAACTGGAGGGTAAGGTCATAAAGAGGATTGAGGATTTCCAGAACGCTGAAGGAGGACATCTGGCTAGAGCATACTTGCTGCTGGGTCTGTGTGAGCTGGGAGACCTGTACGATGGAGTCAGGAAGATCGAATGTGGCGAAGGTCCTTCTGGGACCAAATAGGCTAGATTTACTTGCTTTCCTAAAATGTAATAAGGCCAAGTCCCAGTAGTGACTTATCTTTTTCTATCATCTTATTGTCGTTTTGGGATTCGTCTATTTTATATTATGAAATGAGGCATTTATTGGCATCTAAGTTCTCCAAATCTACTTGTCGCTAGGCCTACCTCGGGCACAACGAGGCTCCCAAATTAGGATGCGAATTTACATTCCGGCAATGCGTGTTTAAATACTGCAACACTTCAAAATCCTTACTAACTTGTTATCTTTTGTTTTTCCTTATTTTTGATTATTCCCATCCCCTTAGGTTGGTTCACTCATACTGGCATCGTCAGCGTATCATACCAGATCTAGAGGCCCTCCACCTCCTCCTCCTCCAAGCAATACAAAAAGCAAAGGAAAAACAAAAATGGATGACTTAAGTGGTATTCGAAAGGAGAATGTTGAGAACGCAGAAACTTCAGACGGTCAGAGTACGCCGGCACCAAATGATCTAGTCCTGAGATTGGAACAAAAGATACTGGGGCTACAAGGAGAGCTAGAGCAGGTTTGCAACTTGGCGAATTTATCACTCACCCTGAATGTCCTCGACATCAATCAGCAAAACACAAAGAACCCAGTACCTCCCCAAAACACACCAAACCAACATCTACAAAACCCTCCTGCACCACATCAATACACAGCCCCACCACAAAATCTCAATCCCTTACCAACACCAACTCCACCGCAACACCACCACCAATCAATCCAGTACCCACCAACCGCCACTTACCACACTACCCAAAATACACCACAACCTATCCCCGACCCTCAAAACTCAACCCCATATATGTGGTGACCATACCTCACTCTACTCAGCGCACTTCCTATGCACCAGAATCCTCAGAGAAGGACCAACTCATTAAAAACATAGCTGAAGAACTCAAGAAATTGACAAGTTGGGTTCAGGGTGTCGAAGGCGGAAAAGGAATAGAAGGGTTGAACTATGAAGACTTATGCATACAGCCGGATGTGGAACTGCCAGAGGGGTACAAACCTCCTAAGTTCGAGATGTTCGATGGCACAGGTGATCCTAAGGTCCATCTAAGGACATATTGCGACAAGCTTGTCGGAGTCAGAAAGGATGAGAAGGTCTGGATGAAACTCTTCATGAGGAGTCTTACTGGTGACGCTTTGTCCTAGTACATTAGCCAGGATCCCAAGAAATGGTCCAATTGGGTAGGTATGGCATCGGATTTCATGGAGCGATTCAGGTTCAACACAGAAAATGCACCCCATGTTTTCTACATCCAGAATCTCAAGAAGAAACCCACTGAGACTTTCCGCGAGTATGCTACCCGCTGGAGGTCGGAAGCGGCCAAGGTCAGGCCATTTTCGGACGAAGAACAGATGAACAAGTTCTTCGTTAGAGCACAAGACCCGCAGTATTACGAAAGGTTGATGGTTATTGAAAACCATAAATTCTCCGATATCATCAAGCTTGTGGAAAGGATTGAGGAAGGCATTAAGAGCGGGATGGTAACGAATTTTGAGGCATTATAGGCCACAAATAAAGCATTGCAATCAGGCGGCATATCAAAGAAGAAAGACGTGGGGGCAGTAAAGGTGGCTCAAGGCCCAAAATCTCCACTGACCTATCGAACACCTCCACCCACATATCAAGCACATCCATCCACATACCAAGCACCACCACCTACATATCAACCATCATCTCCTAAATACTCCCAGTCAGCCACTGTCTATCATACCTACAACTTCCAACCACCTCATTTCCAATCGCCTTCGACTCGCCAAAATTATCCAAGACCAAGACCCAATTTCGACCGCAAGCCACTCAGACAGTACACCGCCATCGCTGAACCCATTGACCAGCTATATGAAAGATTAAAAGCCGCAGGTTACGTCATGCCTGTTCCCGCTGTGGCACTGGAGAATCCATCCCAATGGGTCAATCCTAATAAAACTTGTGCATACCATTCCGGTATGAAGGGGCACACCACTAACGAGTGCTGAGCATTGAAAGACAAGATCCAGACGCTGATTGAAAACAAGGTTATACAGGCAAAGGAGGCCACACCCGATGTTCACAACAACCCTCTCCCTAATCATAGAGGTGGTGGAATACATGTGATAGAGACAAACGAAGAATGGGACCCTGAGGGGTCGATTGTGCTTATTCGGGAAGGTGATGACTTCAAACCCTCAGTCACACTTACCCCTATTGTGGTACATACTCAGTCACCAATCGAGCTTGAGGTAGCCACATCAGTTCCATTTGAGGTAGAGGTAGCTTCACCCGCGGCCACCCCTGTTCCGTTTGAAGTAGAAGTGGTCACACCATTCACAGTGACAGTATCGACCACACCTCCTTTCCACTCAAAAGCGATACCTTGGGATTATGTTGCCGAAGCTAGACTCAAAGGAAAGGCAAAGATGAGGAATCCGATGCCGCACAAGGAATGACCAGGACCGGGAAAATCTATACCCCTGAGCACCTGGGAGGGCCAAGTAAGGATGCCACTACCAAGCAGCCTATCATGAAACAGGACCAGATGACCTGTGGAGGAAAGTGCAAGCAAAGGAGTATTCTGTCATCGATCATTTAATCAAAACCCCAGCTCAGATCCATCCTGTCATTGTTACAAAACTCAGAAGCACACAAAAACGCTTTGAAGAAAGTGTTGAGCGAAGCCTACGTGCCCAATAACATCACCAGCGGAGAGATGTCTAATATGGTAGACAGGTGTTAGAAAGTCACAAGATCACTTTCCACGAGGATGATTTGCCACCTTATGGTCTGAATCACAACAGGGCACTGCACATTACAGTGCGATGCAAAGACTACTTCATTGCCAGGGTCTTGGTTGAAGGAGGTTCAAGCCTCAATATTTGTCCGCCGGACACTCTGAAAAGATTGGACAAAGGTTTTCATGAAATACGGACAGGAAGCATGAATGTGAAAGCTTTCGATGGGTCTCAAAGGGCCACGATCGGGGAAATCAACCTGTGTTTGCAGATGGGGCCAACTTGGTTCGACATCGAGTTTCATGTGCTCGACATACCGGCCTCATACAATCTTCTGTTAGGCCGACCATAGATCCATGCCGCTGGGGCTGTGGCATCCACACTACATCAAGCCTTAAAGTTTGAATGGAATCGTCAGGAGGTGATCATTCACGGAGATGGGAGTAACCCTATTTACACCAGTCAAGTCGTCCCAGTTGTTGGGAACAGAAGAAGGCTAGGGGGGGAAACCTATCATCACATTGAATGTGTCAATGCTGTTGAGAAAGATAAATAGTGGAGCAGTAAGATAGAGAGCATACTGGCATGGTCGGGGTATGAACCCGGCAAAGGGCTTGGAAAGAATCTCCAAGGTATCACTAAGCCAATACAGTTGAAGGGTCATGGTACTACCTTTGGGCTCGGATATCAATACACGTGGCAAGAGTATAATGATTGGTCGCCTCCATGGCGCGGACCGTACTACCCTCTTGAATAACCAGTTCCACGTCTGGATCAAGCCTTTCACCAAGCTGATACAAGATGGGGAACTGCAGAAGAGGAAACATTAGCTGGGTTGAAGAATCTGTTCTTGGAGGACAAAGACATGGATTGCAGTGCAATAATTGAGGAGGAGGAGGAAGAAGGCCTCACTATTCAAGCTGTGGAGAAGGGAGCTATTCTCAGAAACTGGACCGCCACACCATCCCGGGCCCGCCGAGTCCCTGGGTAGCTTGCAGATTTTATTTCTATAGCCATTCTAGGCATTTAAAATTTTTAGTAACTTTGTTTTAAAGACTTGTTTTGTTTTAAAATAAATGCTCGATTCATCGAACCGTATTTGTCTGGATGTTGTTTAATTTTAATCAAATGCATTTGCTCTTTATTATTCATTACTATTTTCTACACTTTTCTTTCTATAGCGTTATTATTACTTTTCCTAATGAACCGGTGACTGTGACATGTAATGAGGCAACGCAACATGAGGATAGTGATTCGGATGAAGAAGACGAGATACCCGAGGAAGTTGTTAGGGAGGTGGAAAACTTTGAGAATAAGCCTAAGTCCAACCTGGACAAAATCGAAGCAGTAAACTTGGGGGACGCCGAGACCGTCAAGGAGACTCCCATCAGCATTCACTTATCACCGACAGAGAAAGAGGAGTACATTCTTTTCTTAAGGGAGTATGAGGACATTTTCGCATGGTCATATGATGACATGACTGGTCTAAGCACGTCCATAGTGGCTCACAAGTTGCCTACTAATCCCATGTGTCCGCCAGTAAAGCAGAAACTCAGAAAATTCAAACCAGATATGAGCCTGAAAATCAAGGAGGAAGTTACTAAGCAGATCAAAGCCAAGGTTCTTAGGGTGGTTGAGTACCTAACTTGGTTAGCCAATGGTGTGCCAGTTTTGAAGAAAGATGGGAAAGTCAGAGTATGTGTTGGCTACCGGGATTTAAACAGAGCAAGTCCTAAGGACGATTTTCCACTGCCAAACATACACATCCTGATCGATAATTGTGCCAAGCATGAACTCCAATCTTTTATAGATTGCTTCGCAGGTTATCACCAGATTTGGATGGACGAAGAGGACGCGGAGAAAACAGCCTTTATTACACCATGAGGGGTGTACTGTTACAAGATGATGTCATTTGGCTTAAAGAATGCCGAGGCTACCTACATGAGAGCCATGACAACCATCTTTCATGATATGATACACAAGGAGATAGAGGTATATGTGGACGACGTCATCATCAAATCCAAGAGGGCCGCAGACCACATAGCAGATTTGAGAAAGTTCTTCGACAGACTAAGGAGGTACAACTTGAAATTGAACCCCGCCAAATGTGCATTCGGGGTTCCTGCAGGAAAGTTGTTGGAATTCATTGTCAGCCGTCGAGGGATCGAGCTAGATCCGTCTAAAGTCAAGGCTATTCAGGAGTTACCGCCGCCTAGGAGCAAAAAGGACGTGATGAGCTTCCTAGGGCGTCTCAATTATATCAGTCGCTTCATAGCACAGTCCATAGTCATATGTGAACCCATTTTCAAGATGCTGAGGAAAGATGCCGAGACAAGCTGGACCGAAGATTGTCAGAAAGCTTTTGACAAAATCAAGGAATTTGTGTCCCACCAGAGCGGGACGACCTTTGCTACTCTATCTATCGGTATTGGATGGAGCCTTCGGATGTGTTCTGGGACAACATGACGAGACAGGGAAAAAGGAGCAAGCCATATACTACTTGAGTAAGAAGTTCACACCTTACGAAGCACGGTACTCTTTGCTGGAACGCACCTGCTGTGCTTTGACCTGGACGGCCCAGAAGTTAAGGCATTACTTCTGTGCCTATGCCACATACCTCATATCCAGGATGGATCCTTTGAAGTATATATTTCAGAAGCCCATGCCGACCGGAAAGTTGGCCAAATGGCAGTTACTGTTGAGTGAGTTTGATATCGTCTACGTAACTCAAAAGGCGGTCAAAGGACAAGGAAACGCAGATCATCTTGCTGAGAATCCGGTGGGAGGAGAATACAAACCCTTGAAAACGTATTTTCCCGATGAAGAGGTGTCATTCGTAGGAGAAGACATTACTGAAGCATATGACGGTTGGAGGATGTTCTTTGACGTAGCTACAAATTTCAAAGGAGTGGGCATTGGAGCAGTTTTGGTATCAGAAACAGGTCAACATTATCCGGTATCAGCTAAACTCAAATTTCCCTGCACTAACAACATGGCAGAATATGAAGCCTACATATTAGGACTCAACATGGCAGTCGACATGAACATTCAGGAGCTGCTAGTAATTGGGGATTTAGATTTGCTTGTGCACCAGGTACAAGGAGTGGGCCACCAAGAATTCCAAGATATTGTCATATCTGCACCATGTGCAGGAATTGAGAAAGAGGTTCACCAAGATAGAGTTCCAGCATGTACCCAGAATTCAGAATGAGTTTGCGGATGCATTGGCTACTTTGTCATCTATGATACAACACCCAGATAAGAATTATATTGACCCCATTCCGGTGAGGATCCATAATCAACCGGCTTATTGTGCCCACGTTAAGGAAGAGACAGACGGAAAGCCTTGGTTCCATGACATCAAGGAGTATTTGGCGAAGGGAGAATATCCGGAGCATGCAAATCACACTCAGAAACGCACACTTCGGAGATTGTCCAATCACTTCTTCCACAACGGAGGAAACTTGTATAGAAGAACTCCTGATTTAGGGTTGCTAAGATGTGTCGACGCGAAAGAAGCTTCTAAGCTACTTGAGGAGATACATGCTGGGACCTGCGGCCCGCATATGAATGGTTTTGTCTTGGACAAGAAAATACTCAGGGCCTGTTACTTTTAGATGACCATGGATACCGATTGTGTCTAGTATGTTCGCAAATGCTACCAATGTCAAGTGCATGACGATATAATAAAAGTGCCGCCAAACGAGCTCAATGCAACAAGCTCGCCTTGGCCATTCGCCGCCTGGGGAATAGATATCATTAGTCCGATCGAGCCCACTGCTTCAAATGGACACAGGTTTATTCTAGTAGCCATTGATTACTTCACAAAATGGGTAGAGGCTGCATCTTACTAAGCTGTAACCAAGAAGTCGTCGCAGACTTTGTCAAATACCGTATTGTTTGACGATTCGGAGTTCCTGAGTCTATTGTTACTGATAATGCCGCCATGCTCAACAGTGATCTGATAAAAGCCATGTGCGAAACTTTCAAAATCAAGCATAAGAATTCCACAGCCTATAGACCTCAGATGAATGGAGCCGTGGAAGCCGCCAAAAAAAACATCAAAAAGATACTAAGGAAGATGGTAGAAAACCACAAACAATGGCACGAGAATTTACCTTTTGCTCTGTTGGGATACCGCACTATAGTTCGCACATCGACCGGAGCAACTCCCTACATGCTGGTTTATGGTACCGAGGCTGTCATCCCAGCCGAGGTAGAGATTCCTTCTCTAAGAGTCATACAGGAAGCTGAACTCAGCGATGCAGAATGGGTAAGGAGCCGCTATGAACAATTGGCCCTTATCGATGGAAAGAGGATGAACGCAGTGTGCCACGGCCAACTTTATCAGAACAGAATGTCCAGAGCTTTCAATAAAAGGGTCAAACCAAGG
>NW_017676842.1:0-33352 GCF_001879085.1 Nicotiana attenuata
GTCTTTGATTACTTAGAAAAAATGATAAAGAAAGAGAAAAAACGTGAAACTTCTGAACACAATATTTTCACTGTTTGTCAATGTCTTTGCTCTTCAGGCATGGTAGTTGTGGAATGAAAATAATATAGTAAAATTAGTAGACCCCAAAATATTTGATCCGAGCTTTGAAAAAGAGGTTGTGAGATCTATACATATTGGATTATTATGTGTTCAAGAATATGCAGAACATTGGGAAAAATTTCACAAACCAGCAGCAAAATTGTAGAGTTTACTACTACCAATACATTCAAATTTCAAATCATGTGCATTTATGGTAATGGAATTTTATATAGAAGGAATATGGATACATATCGCTAACTAAAGAATGTTTTAATAAAGTATATCAGTGGTCTGTATTGCTAATTTTGCTAATGATGCTTTCAGATAAATGAAGATCCATGTTCATGTGCAGTAGTGGACAACAACCTAGGCACATATGTTTGTCTACATTCTCATCACTTCAATCTGATACTCATACCATACATTTAGTTCAAGAAAAAAAATAGCCATGTCTGCAAATTAAGAAAGTTTACACAAGATATTAAAAGAAAATGGTCTCTTTCTTCTTTCTATGCTCAAAGCCAGCAAAACAAAGTGTCAGCAGTTGACAGAGGAGAAGCTATTTACATTCGAGCTAATTTTAGAAAGAGCAAATCAATAACTAACCACCAAAGGCATGGACTTGGTAGTGAATAATGAATGATACTTAAGATTCTTGGTAACCATAATATTTTCAAGAAAATGAAAATATCGCTTGAAGAATCAAAAGTAAGGGATCATCTGTCAGGTTGCAATAACGTAAGGGATCATATTTTAGAAATGTGTAATTCTTGAAAACAGCGGGGATCAAGATTCTGTTGTTCCATTGACTGGAAGCCGCACTGTTGTACATTAACTAGCAAAACGGATGGGGCTTAACACAATTGTACCCTATAGAGTTTGGTTTGCAGGGCAGCAGGTAAAGTTTAGTTTGATCTATTCTGTAAAATGACAATTTTCTTACATCAAAAAGTTCATTTTGTTCTCTATTTTACCCATTTTAGGTTGGTGGATGGACTGTTGTATAAGGAAACAAATACAGGATTTCGATGCACGAATCTGACGCCTCCCAAGTCTATTTATAAGGAAACAAATACAGGAAAATAGTAACTGGTCGTCATTTGGTGCCAAAAAATCAATTAACATAGGACAAGATGATGTATTGCCAGCACTATTCCCACATCTTATACTCAGAACAAGAACCTATTATAAGCATATCTTGAATCTGGGATGACACTTAAAATTGGCACTAAACAAGATCACAAACAATTACCATTATACAGATAAAGCTAATTTAGTAGCATAAAAAGCAGAAACTTCAGATGGGTTAAGGGTGGAGGGGACGACCATTATCAGCACAATATTCCCCCAGAAAAAAGATCACAGAACAACAAAGATTGTGTATTTCCAATCAATAACAGTACATCGCTCAAATACCCCAAAAATAAAATTAAAATCAATTAATCCACCAGTAAAGGAACTTACGATGATATCTATTCCACAGCTACCCAGCGGCAAATTCTTCTTCAATGAGGAATGAAATAGGCAAATTAGGGCTCAACTGTTGAGAAATTGCAAAATCAGTAAAAGAAGAGCATGCGAAACAAATCAAAAATTTATGAGAATCGAGCAAAAACCTTGAATTAGGGATCTATGGAACTTGACATGTTAGCCGAGCTTAATCGAGACAAAAACCTAAACTTATTGGATGGTTCGAATTGTTTGAAGGAGCTGGTTGTTTATGGTGCGAATTAGGGCACGGTTGAAAATTGTTTGCTGAGATTTGGTGCGTTTAACGGAGGTTGGCAGAGGGACTGTCACCGGCGTGGGACTGTCACCGGCGGTGGCGAGGTTTGGCAGAGAGCTTGGGTTTGTACTGGCCAGGCGTGAGATTTGAGAGAGACGCTTATATTTTATGTTCTACTTTTAATTAATTATAACTAATTTGAGAGAGACGCTTATACTTTTAATTACATAAAAAATACAGATAAAAAAAAGTAGAATGTAAATAATTTGGGGGTTTGGCGGGTTTCACGAAAATTTAGGGGGAAAATAATTAAGAGGGATTAATAACCGTTCCCATTGATTTTTTCCCCAGATCCGTTGCAATAGATTCGTCTATAGGAACGGTTACAAGAAACGTTGCAAAAAAAATAGCTATGGGAACGGTTTCTACACAAGGGCAACGTTTTTATGACTGAAGTGTGCCGAATGTACCTATAACTTATTGGAACGGTTAAAACCGTTTCCATAAGAGCTCTATAGCAACGGTTTATGAACCGTTGCAAAAAGTTCCGTTCCCATAGGCCCATTTTCTGGTAGTGCTCCAAAGTTGAGCGTACCTTAAATGCGCTTATCTGCGTCGTGCCGTGACATTAAATCGGGCGCTTCATGGGAGGCAACCCATTGATTTATTGTATTTGTCGTGCCACGATATTAACTAAGGCGCTGGTTGGGAGGCAACCCAATGCGTAGTGACTTTAGTATAGTTAGAATTTGTTATTTTTGATTTTTGTAAGTACTAACCAGTGCAGGTGAGCTTGGGCGAGTGATATGTCCATCAGACGCTGAAGGAATAGGTAAAAATTTGAGAAATCTCGAGGCCCAGGATCGCGGCCGCGCTCAGACCGCGCAAAACGCATAGTATTCTGCCTCAGTTTCTTTTCCCAGGAGCGCGTCCGCGCTCAGACCGCGCATATGGCAAAGTATTCTGTTTCACAAGCACGGTCGCGCTCGGACGGCGCTTGGACCGCGCTTGTACCGTTCCGCCTGCCACTTGATTTTAAGCTAACTAACTTATCCCCCCCCAACCTGATATCTCTCCCCCTCTTCTAATCTATTCACGCCTAAACCTAAACCCTCACTCCCAAATCAAAACACCCAACTCCTCTATTTCTTCCCAAAGAACCCCAACCCTCATACTCCCCATTCACGATCAAATCACACACAATCCACTCTCTGCTCTCGCTTAACAGTCTCGTCACCTACCCTAACCACATCTCTACCAGGTAAGATCCATTATTTGAATTCTTGTTGGGATAGTTGAGTTCTTGATGATGTAGTAGTTTTTTCTTTCTTTTCTTTAGTAGATTTTTTTCTTATTATTGTAGTGTGCTCTTGCATACTAGTAGGTTTGTCGAGGTTGTTGTAGATGTAACTTTTGACATATGTGGGTGACATTGGGGCAATTGTGGTGGAGTTTGGCTTATAACTTTGTTAATTGGGGACTCCGATGAATGGTGCATATAAAGTGTTTGTTAAAATGCCTAAGTGAGTTGTTAAGGTTAATTGTGACCAATTGGGCGGATGAAGTCTGAGTAACCGCCTTTGGTTCACATCTTTTGTGTTTCGCTGATGATGTTCTTGATGTCAGGTACTATGGCATCTCCTAAGAAACACCGAACCACCGGTGCTTCATCCAGCGGCCAAGCTGGATCCTCCAGAGCGCGCGCTTCACGCTCCTGCTCGTCCTTATGATAGTACATGTCGTCTCACCGTAGCTCAGGACCGTTTGCTGATAGGCACCCAAGAAACCAATACACGGAGAGGGGCATGGATATAGGTCGCTCCAATATGGATTACCCACTTGTTATAAGAGTTGGTAGTGGGGCTGGAAATTTTCCTTTTGAAGAACCGGATGATGGAAATTTGATGGTTAGTGCGCGAATTTTTACGCTAACGTTAAAGAGCATGTGAATGGTGTTGGTCACAGTGTGCAAAAGAATGTGACGCCTCTGTTCGAGGGACTTATTCGCAGAGCATAAACGGTTGCCCGCACCTGTGCGGAGATAGAGAATTACTATGAATGCCTATGTGCAGAAAATTACACTCAATGGGAGTTATTTTTTGAAACAATTTGTGTCTTTGGCAAGGAGAATTGTGTGAATGAAACAATGGCGTAAGTTCCATTCAAGCGGCACTCAACCTTTGAAGGTAAGTGTTAGCTATTGTCATCAACAACCGTCTGCTCCCGTTCCTCCAACACCACGGAAGTGAATGCTCCTCGAGCTGCATTGATGTGGTATTTTTGAATAGCCACAATTTTGACGTGGCCAAGCTTATTCACGAGGAGATGTTACTCATTGTCCGGTGAGAGTTATGGTTTCTTCTTCCCTTCCCTAGTCACTAGGCTATGTCTGGCAGCTTCGGGTGCCGGAAAACTTGAGTGTGGATGGAAAAGTGCGAGAGAGGAAAAGTTTCGAGCGGTATAAGATGACTACTGGGAATAGAGCTTTTAGCACCTAGTGGTGTGATAGATAGTGATGACTCAGATGCACCTGAGGAGGGAAGAGGATGAGCAGGAGGAAGTGGGAGCCGAGGTCGCCCACCCATGAGCATGTTGCAGAAGCTGCAAGACCATCTGGGGTCGGTCGGGTTACTCGTTAGCAGCCTTAGAGCAGGAGATGGCTGTGATGCGTACCACTGTCGCAGACTTGGGGACTAGAGTTGATGCTTTTGCACCCAGAACGCTAAATTAGAGAAGAAAATCATGGGTTGGCTGCGTGCTTTGGGTCGGGCGTGTCACCTTGACCCTGACACTGTCTCCGATCAGGACTGATCTATCAGGGAAGTTCCTTTACCTCGCATTTATTTATTTGTATGACATGGGGACATGCCATCTTTTTAAGTGTGGGGGTGGGGATGCTTCGTTTGTATGTTGTATATATGTAGGAACATAGTTTGATTTTGGTCTTTAGTTAGTTTGACTTGGTTCTTAGTTAGTTGTTTAATTATGTGATTCGACTTGTCCCGACGATGGATATCACTCGACGGGTTTCTTGAGGGTCTAAGTCGATATATAAATTTTTTTTTGTAGGTAGTGTATCAATTCCCCCTTGGTTTTTCTTTGGACGGCGGTTCTTTTCCAAGGGTTTTGTTTGAACCGGGTGTAGTTAGTTTTTTGTTGTTTTTTTATTTTTTTTTTTAGGTACTTATGGGCTATGAGCTGAGATGGAAAGAGATCTCTTAACGTTGTTACGCCTTGAATACAATAGACACTTAGTGTGACACTTAGTCTCTGTTATTGATTCTTCTGTTAGAGTTTCCTTAAATTGTATGTTCTTAACTTCACTTAAGTACTCAGACGAGAGTGTTTGATAAGCCAATCTAGAGTGTGTCATGTGGCCATGTGTGTGTGAGATTTATTGTATTCTGTGCACTGCATTTGATGCCTAGAACTTGCCCTGTGTGTTTGCAAAGCGAAATAGTAGTTTTATTCAGTTTTGGAAGTGATATAGGCGTTTCTTTGTTGAACCAGATATGTATATTTTACCCGCCTAATTGTTATGTACCGTAGTTAATCCCTTTGAGCCTGTAATCATGTTTCCTTGGCAACCACATTACAAGCCTCACCCAATTGTTTGAATGAACCATTTGTTTGAACCCTTTCACCTCCCATAAGCACTTGAATTGTGATGAACTGGTAAAACTTAAAGTGTGGGGTGTTTGGCTTGGCTTTTGAGTGGAACTAACGAAATCAGGAGAAAGGTGCACGATTTTGAATAAGTAAGAGCCACTTGAAAAAAAAAAAAAGAGAGAATAAAATAGTTACATTGCTGTCATAAAAAAAGAGAAAAAAAATGTCTTTGATAAATAGTGGCTCTTGATTAAGTGTGCTTAAAGAAGCAGGGAGTTAATATATATATTGATGTAAAAGGTGGAGTCTTGGTTTGACATAAATGTGGGGTTATGAATGTAAAAGTATATGTATTAAAGTGCTTAGGGAGGTGTAGTCACTCTTATATCCAAATGTATCCTACCCGTCCCTTAGCCTACATTACAACCAAGTAAAGTCCTAGTTGATCCTAGACTGAATGAGCTCGATTAATAGAGTAGTACACTACGGGCAAGCACATGGTGCATCTTTTGTGGCATATGAATTTTCTTTCTGAGAGTGAGTGCATTTTGTCTATTTGAGTTCCTAATTGTTCTTAATGTTTATTGCTTGTGGAACTACTCTCGTTTGTGATGTGAGGGCACTTGATTCGTGAAGGAAAGGTACATCTTGATCTCTGTACAGAGTAAGTGAGTAAGTTAGGAATATTGCGCGGTATGTGAGAGTCAACTCTTGAGGCAAAGATGTTACACTACTGGACTCAATCCTTGTGGTATGTTCTTGGTGTGATACGTTAGAGAAGTTGCTTAGTGAAGGAACCTCTGTAGAGTATTGGTTGTTGCTCGGGGACGAGCAATGGTTTAAATGTGGGATGTTGATAATAGTCTATATTCATGTAGTTTAGCGACCATTTACGCCCCAACTTAGCTATGCTTTATTGTTATATGAAGGCTAAATGACAACAAATGGCTCTAATTATGAATTTTCTGCTTTGCAGGAGCAAGTCTTGATTATGAGGACATTGAACAGTGTTTGGAGCTAATTTGGAGCAAGGAAAGCCAATCAGAGGTGAATGCGCTTGAAAGAAGAAGAAGAAAAATAGAAAACAACTGAACTTCATGAGCGCAGGCCAAGCGCAGGCCAAGCGCGGGCGCGCTCCAGCCACGCTCGTCAGGCAGAATAGAACGCGATATGCGCGGCCCAAGCGCGGCCGCGCTCGTCACTCCGAGGAACATTATTTTCAGAGGTAATTTCGTAAGTTCGGGGGCAACTCTCCTTAATATATAAGAAGCCCAGGTCGCACAAAGAGAGGGTATCAAGGTTTTTGAAGGATTATTGAAGGCAAAGGGAGGCAAGAGGCAAGGCAGAAGATTCGGCATAGAGTTTTACCTTTCTTCCTCTTGTTTTGATCATTAATGATGAATTCTACTGTGGTGATTTTGAAAACGATTATGCGTAGCTAAACATTTAATCTAGGGTTTTGATGGAACCTCTTGGAGGATGAATTTCTGATATGTTAATATAGATTTTGCCTTAATAATTTCTCTGTTTGTCCAACTATATTGTGATTGCTGTTGATTGAAGGGCCCTCAATCGGCTGTGCCTATTTAGTATGCATTACTTGGAAGAGAGTTTATATTTAGGTAGTTTTGAACAACACCACTCCTAACGTATATGAGGGATCAATACGAAGGGTTCAAAGGTGGGATTAGGGATAACGAAACCTTGGGTGCGATCTAAGTGAGCTGTAACTAAGGCCAGCTAGCGTAATTCGGAAAAATATGTCTAGTACATTGTTGTAATTACTCGGGAGAGAGTTACGACAGTCAGAATGCTCATGATCGATAGAGAAGACTTAGGCAAATTTATAGCAAACATAGCGGAAAGGATTCCGACAAGAGGGGAAATCATAACCTTAGACCATTCTCATTCTTGCTTACAATCAGTCTATAGCTAGTCTTAAGTTACTGCATTTTTATTACATAATATCTAGCTAATAAAAACCCAAATTGTTAATCAAATATCTCTGAAGATTGAATACGTGAATTTCTGTGAGTCCAATGGCTGTGGTTGATAGGTTAATTCCCTTGGGATTCTACTCCGGATTTGTTAATCGAAATATATTTGCAGCGACCACTTTGTCCTTTTTATAAGACATAGTTGGGCGTGATCAATAATATAACATTGATATATTTTATTATCAATCAATTGAGTTTTTGACTTAATTATGTCTTTTTTTGTTGTAAAGGTTTGATCATGGCGCCTAAATTACAGTCACCTGTTTGGGATCACTATGAAAAGGTGGAGGAATTGAAGGAGTGCGCATAATGAAATGCATTCACTGTGGTCGAATTTACTATTGCCACATGAAGAAAAATGGGACTTACGGATTATGGTATCATCTTCGTAAATGCTTAGATCAACAAGTAAATAGACAAGTGATGTTGCAGTAGTAACTTGCTAGTGAACTCTTTTGGTAGATAAGCTGTTGGATGACTTTTGAGTATAGTGGAGAACTTTCTTATGTTTCATGCTACTTAATGTAGCTATTTTGCTGGTTTTGAGATTCTAGCAGCATGAAAACTTTCTAACTTCTGGATTACTCTTTTGGTTATGTAATATTACTTGTACAAAACAGTGGTTTCCTACTAGCTGCTCATGCTAACTTTCGGATAAAATGAATGAAGTTCTCGATTATGTGCAAATTATCACATTTGCATGTGATTTTAACTTTTAAGTGAATGAAAAGGCACATGTTTTAAGTGAATGGATTAGACAGCTTTGTTGGACAGTTATTTTGTCACTTTGAACACTTAAAATGACAAAAGCTTATTATCACATTCTTGAGCAATAGTATGGACAAATCAAATTTATATAAATAAAAAAACAGTTTTGTTCAAACCGACCGAACGCCTACCGAGCAATAGTATGGACAAATCTGCTTTATTGGACGAAATTTTGGAAAAACAAACAAATTCGTCAGTCCAATTATTACATAGAAGGAGCCCAATATGATAATGTTCAAACCGAAAACTGATTCGAAATAAACCGAACCGAAATTAGAAAACTGAACTGAACCGAACTTATTTCAGTTCGGTTTCGGTTACTACTTTTACAAAATCGAAAACCAAATAACCGAACCGACCGAACGCCCAACCCTAGGCTCAATTGTGAGAGAAGCTTGAGAAAGATGTCCAAAGCGATAGAACATAAGAGAGAAAGTGATTGTGCAAATGAGCTCACTAAAGTTAGTGGAAAATAATATTGTATAGCCGCTGTAAAAATAATAGCCGAAAAAATATATAAAATTTGTTTATATTTTGTGTATATATACAATCTGTATGTTATATACGAAAATTATACAAATTTTATACACTTTTTCGACTACCAGCTGTTAATAGTTTCTGGCGCGGGCTAAAAGTGATAATACCCCAAGTTTAAATTCTGATAACAAAAAAAAGAATCTGAGCTACCTACCCAAAACCTTAACAACTTGTTTGGATGGTTGTTACCTATTGTATTATATCGTATTGTTACTTTAAATACAATATTTATTTTGATTGTTACTTAAATTTTATTGTATCGTATCGTTAAATTCCTCATTATGTAATGACGAAAAGTGCCACTTTCTAGAACGACGGATATCGTGTGATGGCTTCGTTAGCTTGCTTTTTTCTCTAATGTTGCCCTTCCGTATTATTAAATAATCATATTAGCAGGAACATATATGGTTGGTCTGAGGAGGTGAAATGGGCAGAAAACTGGACAAGAAGCAGGAATGCAAAAACAGAGCTGTTCAGGATGGTGTTAGCAGGGTGTGTATATTTTGTGTGGCAGGAAAGGAATGCAAGACTATTTCAAGCTAAAGCGAGGAACCGAGAGATAATTGGCAAGCTAATAGTACCAGAAGTGCACTATGGAAGCAATAAGAAAGTAGAAAAAGCTCTAAGTAAACTGGATTACTATCCAATGTAATAGCTAGAAGTAACAGAAAGATAGCAATAGAATATACGGGAGGGGGGAGGGGGGGAGGAAGTATAGGAAGCATAGGAATATATGTAAGGGTTTTGTATTGATTGTAAATATTTTCCCTAGTATATAAAAGTTTAATTACCAAAAAAAAATCATATTTTATTCTTTACCCTACTTTTTTATATAATAATTCTACTTGTATTCTATTTTTTCTTAGTAATGTTACAAGTTTATTCTTCATATTGTTGGTGCGTGATATCATGAAATGATGACAAACGATACAATCTATCCGAACGTTGTATTCATCAAACAATATAATATAATGCAGTACAATACAATATGATACATTATGAAACGACACGTAACAACAAGCCAAACAAGTTGTAAGTCAATGACTGCTTTAAATTGCTTTGAAAACTCTTAGCCAACCGATGAGTGACAAGTGATCAAACAGGAGAAAAGATAATAATTTGAAACTATATATTTTTTGTCAGTTGGCTTTAAATTGCATTGAATTTGTTATTTAACACAAAACAATAAATAACCTTTACCTAGTATGAAATATAACACTGGAATGTCACTACTAATACATTATAGAGAGAAGAGAGAGTGTATTGCATTGATTAAATTCATAACTTTTTCTCTTACGGACTACGGTGGTTATTTGCCTGCCTCTATAGTAGGGCCGTGCATCGGTCGGATCGAATCGGATTTAACATATTTTGTATTGTAAATTTGGATTTCGGATTTTATAACATGCAATTCGATTGTAAAAATTGCACGGGGCGCCCTATTTGGGCGCCCCCTTTTAACCTGTAGCCGCTTTGTCTTTCTGTTTGCACCCGTACCCACTTTTTAAAAAACTTCAGCTTCCCTTTCTCCTCCCCTTCTCCTCTTCTTCTTCTTCTTCTTCTTCTTCTTCTTCTTCTTCAATACCACAGTTCTTGCTCTTCACTGTAGTTAGTGTTTGAGATAAGCCTTTACAAATAGAATATGAGATTGGAACTTGCTAGTTTCATGCTTTGCGGTAACTGAAGAAGATAGATTTTCTGGATTTAGCTTTGCACGATATGTAATCGTCAGATTTTCATTGACCATTCTAACAAATTTTAACGGGAAATAATATGTAGCTACTTAAACATGATATTTCAAGACTATCCGCCAAAAATTGCTAGATATTTCCATGTAATTCCTTTGATGAATGTACAAGAAACAGTACAAGAAACAAAGACAAAAACTTCAGCTCTAGAGCTGAAGTTTCCTAGTTACAACATAGAAACTTCAGCTCTAGAGCTGAAGTTTTTATTTTATAACTGGCAAACTTCAGCTGTAGAGCTGAAGTTTTCCGGTTACAAAGACAAAAACTTCAGCTCTAGAGCTGAAGTTTTCCAGTACAAAAAAAAAACTTCAGCTCTAGAGCTTAAGTTTTTATTTTATTACTGGAAAACTTAAGCTCTAGAGCTTAAGTTTTTATTTTATAACTGGAAAACTTAAGTTGGAAAACTGCTTAAGTTTTTATTTTATAGCTGGAAAACTTAAGCTCTAGAGCTTAAGCTTTTATTTTATAACCGGAAAACTTAAGCTCTAGAGCTTAAGTTTTCCGGTTACAAAGACAAAAACTTCAGCTGAAGTTTTTCAGTACAAAAGAAAAACTTCAGCCCCGTGGGCTGAAGTTATGTGAAAAAGCGGGTATGCTTGCAATTTTTTTTGCAAAGCGGGCACAAGTTGAAATGTGGCACAAAAAACGGGTATAGATGCAAATGCCCCAATTCGATTCCAATCCAAATTAAATTGGATCGGATCGGATTTTAAAGTTTAGATCGGGTAAATATTTCGGATTTTGGATCGGATTATACGCTTTATTAAGGCTACTAACAATCTAATTGGCTACTGCACTTTTTAAGGCTACTGCTATTCACTATTCAATTAAATTGAAAGGCAACACATGACTTTCATAACAATAGCCAAAACAAAAGTTTCATAGCAAAATAAAATAAATTGAAATTCTAAACAAATATCTAATAAGGGAGATGTGTCGTTGTCCGTCGATAAGAAGGAGAGACTGAGAATGGGATACATAGAGGTAAAGACTTAAGAGAAGCGGAAAGAGCAACCTGAAGAGAGGTTAGAGAGAAAGAGACTTCGATATAAACTAAGAAAAGAAGAGCCTAAAGAGAGGTGGATGAAATGAGAAGACTTAACCCTAAAATGTAAGTCTTATATTAATACACGTCCATATAATTCGGATTTCGGGTCGGATTGGATTAAAATTATGCCAATTCGAATCCGATCCGAGTAATCCGAGCTTTTACAAAACTCAACCCATATCCGATCCGAATATACAAGATCCGAAAATCCGAATCGGTTCGAATTCTCGGATATCTGATCCAAATGCACAGCCCTACTCTATACTGGTCCAGTTAACGAAAACCAAGTGTTTATTTCAATGAACATCAGCATATCTTCTCTCATCAGGTGTTTTAAAGAACGAAATTTTGCTACAAGGTGAGAATCATTTGAAAGTTTGAAAAAGAAAAGTTCAAATTGCTTCTCTCTTTAATTGTTTTCAGAGATTTTCATGATATGCTGGCAACATCAATTTGGGCCTGAGCCCATATACAGCCCAACTAAAGCAAGGTGACAGTTTGTTTAGTGGATAGATCATAAGTTTGGGCCTTAACGATGTGGGAGAAACAGGAAGTTTTTCGGCTTAGAGACAAAAAGCCCATATTCTCTATTGCTATGTGATGCAGGGAGGATTTTAAAAATAGCCAGATTTACAACTGGTCGTTCAAAAATAGCCCAATTTCAAAAGTAATCGAAATTTAGCCACTTTTTATGTAAAGATAAATCTGAGCGAAAATACTGTTCAAAACCCGGAAAATACTCCAGTATATTATGCTGGAGTTCCAGCATAAGTATACTTGAACTCCAGCATATTATACTGGAGTTCCTGGATAGTATGCTGGAACTCCAGCATAATATGATGGAGTTCCAGCATAAATACACTAGAACTCCAGCATAATATACTGGAGTTCCAACAAGTATATTGGTCCAGTATAATATACTGGAGTTTGGAGCACCAGTGCTCCAGTATATTATACTGGAGCCAGCAAAGTATACCGGTCCAACATAATATGCTGGAGTTCATACACAAGTGCACCGAACTCCAGTATATTATGCTGGACCGGTCTCTATTGCAGCAAAACGGTGGCTATTTTTCATTGACTTGGTAAACGCTGGCTATTTTTAACTGACCAGTCCGAAAACTGGCTATACCGTGCTATTTTTACTGTGATGCACACAGAGTTCAAAGTTGATATCAGTTAGGTTTGTGACCCACTTATGGATTATAGCAAAGGTATACACCCTATTTGTTATAAATTAAAAATTATTTTAAAATATTATTTTCTATAGCTACCTTTTATATTTTATAGCAAAATAAGTATTTATGGTATATACTACCATTGAGGCATGAAATACGCTATTTATGTTTTTCCTCTCTCTTAGACAGCTGGACAAATCTATTTTTAAGGTGATTGTCGTTACTATATTCATGAATACATGGCGCGAATACATGTGAATACATGCGCGTACAACTGGACTGTCCTGATATTAGGCACTTTTTACTGCTGTATTCATGAATACAGCAGCGCGAATACATGTGAATACATGCGCGTACAGCTGGACTGCCCTAATTTTAGTCATTTTTTGCTGCTGTATTCATGAATACATGGTGCAAATACATGTGAATACATGCGCGTACAGCTGGACTGCCCTGATTTTAGGCACTTTTTACTGCTATATTCATGAACACAGCAGCGCGAATACATGCACGTACAACTGGACTGCCCTGATTTTAGGCGCTTTTTGCTGTTGTATTCATGAATACAACAGTGCGAATACAACGAATACACTACCGTAACAACTGAATAGTAGCTATAGCAAGTAATTATATATATGGTAGGTATAGAAAGTTAATAGCCACTAAACAATAGTGGTTTCTGAAAATTCCTCTATTTATTACTTATCACAATAGGCAGTAAAAATAGCACGGGCTAGCCAATTTTTGGATTAGTCAATCTAAAATAGCCAGCGTTTGCAAAGTCATTGAAAAATAACCACTATTTTGCTGCAACAGGGACCGGTCCAGCATAATATACTGGAGATTGGAGCACCTGTGTATGAACTTCCAGCATATTATATTGGACCGGTATATTATACTGGAACTCAAGTATATTATGCTGGAGTTCCAGTATACTTATGCTGGAACTCCATTATAATATACTGGTGTTCTAGTATGCTCATGCTGGAACTCCAGTATATTATGCTGGAGTATTTTCCCGTTCAAATTTATCTTTACATGAAAAATGGCTAAATTTCGATTATTTTTGAAACTGTGGCTATTTTTGAATGGCCACTTGTAAATCTGTGTATTTTTGAATTTTTTCCCAATAAGCGGGATATGTGTCCAAATCTATTACTCTCTCTCCGATTAAATTTATATGGCGGCGTTTGATTTGACACGAAATTTAAGAGATTTTTTTGATACTTGTGGTTCAAAATAAGTCATAGATATTTGCATGGCAATAAATTATCTCATTAAAATTAAAGTAAGAAGTTTCAAGTTAAATTGTTTGTAAATAAGAAAGTATAACATTAATTTTGCCAGACTAAAAAGGAAAGTATGATACATAAACTGAACTAAAGAGAATAGTTCGTGTATAACATACACGTGATTTTGCTATTTAGTAGTATTAAAATTGTCTTGTACTTTTCTTGAGTTCAAATTCCAAGTTTAATTAATATTGCATTGAATTTCTTATACTTGATTTGGGGGTGGGGGGGGGTGGGGGGGTGGGGGGAAGTTCATGTACTTGATCAAAATTCAAGTCAATCAAACATGTAAGTGCAGCGAATCGGCGTGATCAGAGTGGACGTGAACCATTGCAGCCTATATATAATTCATTATGATCTTGCCTTTTACAAGAGTTTGACAACAATGGCAAATAAGGGGAGAAGAAAGATAAATGATTTATTTCATGAGTCAATGTTGCTAAAAGAAAATCAACAATTTTTATGATTCTAATTTCTAACACCAAGACTTAACACATTTTATTACTAATTCAAGAATTTTTTCGCATTTCTATTCAAACAGACTACTATTTATTTATACACTTAGGGTTTGTTTGGTATGCCGGACAATATTTTTTAATTTTCCCATGTTTGGTTGACCTAAATATTTTGGAAAACATTTTCCTCATGGGGGAGGAGGGATGAGGAGAGTAAAATATTTTCCTAAAAGAATATTTTTTTACTCTCTAAGCAAACGCTAGAAATTTTCCACTCACCAACCAAACAAAGGAAAATAAGCCATAAAATTACTCATTTTTCATGATTTCCTTCATACCAAACACACCCTTAATTTAAGTACGTTTTTCAGCGCTCGATGTTTTCAGCTACTATTATTAAATTATTCCAAACAAGCTCATAGACAAAATAATTTGTCAATGTATAAGCACACTTTGAATATCTCATAATTGTAATCTCTAAAATGCATCCTTGCCAACGGCTGTTGTAACGTAGTTTTAATATACAACATGAATTTTTTTTTTATGACGTAATATTTAATTATCAAGAAGAGCCTAACAACACTTGCTATTTATAGACTTACAATTAAAAAAATAATGCATTTTTTCACGATTGTCGGCACGACTTGTTTAATCCCACCAAATTAAGTTGTTAAACTTTATGAAAGTGGAAAATAAATAGGACAATAAAACCACCTTTATCCCAATTCCCAAAATTACAATCTCAAAATAGGCATCTGGGATTTGATTTATTCATGACTTTTCGTGGCTTTATTGAATTAAAAATTAAAAGCTAAGAAAGGAATAGTAGTACCAAACGCATTAGGAATAAAGTTCCAACTTATTAGCTGTTTTTTAAAATTATTTTCACAAAAATTCGTGTAATCAAAGACTCATTACTTTTACTTAACAACCACTCAAAAGTGCCTCAATAATTGGGTTGTGCTGTCCCTTTTAATTCCTTTTCTCTTTTTTTGGTCAATTTGTGTTGCTCCTCATTTATGTATAACCTGTCCCTCACTTGAAAATTGAGGACTCATGAGAATCCTAAGTGAGACAAAACATGATCTAAAACAACAGTAACAAAAACATGATTTATAACAAAAGGTAATAGATTACTAAATTTTACTCTAATTAAGTCAGACAGTAATTGAAATTGTCCACTTGAAAATATGCCTATAACAAAGCTTTGATTTTGGGTTAAAAAATTAGCTTGTCTAGAATGTATGAAACAGTCCCACAAACCATTTTAACAATCATAATGGAGTGACTTTGATGTTCGGCTATAATTCCATATTTTAGTAGATTATTTATCTTACATTTTAAGTGCTTTAATGTTAAACTATATTATATTTGTGCTTAAGTGAGTTTATTTTATGTGTAGGTACGTTGAAGACGAAATTGAGAGCAAAGTAAAGATTTTATGTGTATTTTATACACTACAAGAATAGCTTTAATGATTTAAAGTATTATGATGTCATGATTGGGCAATGATTGAAGACAAAAGACAATTGCAAAGAATTGAACAACAAAGGCAAAAGAAGAGAAAAGAAGTGCAACGTTAGTCAGCAAAATCAATTTCAGAAACGAAGCAGCAAAGAGCTGGCGACGCGAGCCAAAAATCTCGCGTTAGAGCAGGCGCCGCAGGCCTAACGCACGGTCTGTCGCGTATTTCGGATTTTAAGCCTATTTTGTCTCCTATTTTGTTTTGAACTTTGATTATTTCGTCTAGGTTTTTTTCCTACATATATAGATAGTCATTAAACACCAATTTGGAGGAGGATCGAGTTTGGACACACTTTAGACCTAGGGAGAGCACGGAGCCGTCGTGGAGACCGGAGATTCGACCTAAGGAGGTAAGAACACATTAGGAGCAAGGCGGAGAATTCTTCCACGAGTTTTTCACTTCCTTCTTCCTATTTCCATTATTGGTTATGAATTTTAGTATTGTAGTTTTGCATACTATTATGAATAGCTAATTTGTTATCTAGGGTTTTGATGGAACCTTTTGGAGGATGATTTTCCTGTTACGTTAATATAGATTTGTTGTAGTATTTTCTCTATTTGTTCAACTGCTTTTATATTGTGGTTGGTCGAAGAACTCTCAATCGACTGTGCCTATTTAGTGTGTATTACTCGGGAGAGAGTGCATATTTAGGTAGTTGTTGAATAACATCACTCCTAACGTATATAAGGGATTGATACGGAGGGTTTAAAGGTGGGATTAGGGATAACGAAACCTTGGGTGCGATCCGAGTGAGCCGTACTTAATGACAGCTAGCGTAATTCGGGAGAATATGTCTAGTAAATTGTGGTAATTACTCGGGAGAGAGTTACGACAATCAGAGTGCTCATGATCGGTAGAGAATACTTAGGCGAATTTATAGAAAACGTAGCGGGAAGGATTCCGACAATAGGGGAAATCATAACTCTAGACCTCCTTAATCTTGTCTCTAACCCTTAGTATCTTTAGTTGTTAATTTACTATTTTAATTTGTTAGATAATTAGTCAAACACAAGAATCTTAATATCTATAAGTTAGTAATTGTTGAAGCTTGTCTTCTTGGTGATATTGAACAGCTGTAGCTAAGCCTTAGTTCTCTGTGGGATTCGACTCCGGACTTGTAAACCAGATTATATTTGCAACGACCGCTTAGTCCTTTTTATAAGGCATAATTGGACGTGATCAAATTTTACTTTTTATTTATTCCGCCTTATTTTTGCGGGAGTTTTGGCACAAATCTTGTATACTCAAAAAATGTGCTATTGGTTGGGGGCCGCCCAAGCTTTCTCGATCAATAGAAAAATTGACCCTCCCTTAAAGACAAAAATAAAGACGACATAAATTATGTTAATTTGGATAAACATTCAACTTGCAAGAATTTAGAGTTAAATTGAACGATATACATCATTATCATTATAAAAAATAAAAAAAAGAATTTCTAACTTATCTAATCTTAAGAATGCCAAAATAGGAACAAGGATGAATATTATTAGCCAAAATAGGAACAAGGATGAATTTTATTAGAAATGCCAACAAAAAAAAAAAATTCATATTCGTAGAGCAGAAATATAAACACACTCCTAGTGGAAAATACAACGGATTCGATTGGTCAATTTGAATTGAAATTGTCATGTCAAGTAATCCATAATTATTTAATCAAAACAAGAATTCATTTTGATCAAAACAAGAATTATTTTGGTTTATTGACAATGGACGTTTGATGGCTTGGTTTTCTAGAAATTCTTCACCTAGAACTCACAAATTTGATAAGTCACAATCATAATAATGAATCACAAATGGGGTTCAATTCTTGTGATGGTCCTAATAGGATAAACATGAAAAAGAGCCAAAAGTTCATTGAGCATAAAAAGAGAGACTTGTATAGAAAAATGATGAAGCCTACAAAGTCCATGAATTAATGCACACAAGATAAGCTGGAAAAATAGGGACTTATCATAAAGGAATTGAATGGAGGAAATTCTTGAGAGACATGTGACTTTTTTTTTTGTAACTTGTGATGACCAAACATATTTTCCTAAGGGGAATGTCATTATAACATTTTTGCTTGTTCTATTGACATTGATTTTCATTTTGTGTCCCATACTTTTTTTTGTGGCTTATCTCCTTACCCAGGTTGAGATTGCATGTGCTAGATTTGTCCCCAAGATAGAAGAACAAATGCATCAAATATCATACATAGAAGCATTCAACAATCATAATAATGAATTTAAATTATATATACTGACAGTATAAATAGTTGTTACTTTTTTTTTTTTACTGCAAGTTAACTTATTCTAATAGATTCTTACTATGTTTTGCAAGTTATTATATCAGACAGGTCGCTATGATTAACTTAATATGATAGTATAAAAAACTTGTTAACACACTGTCAGTATGTAGACAATAAATTCTTCTTTTTTTCTTTTGTTTTGTTTTTAATGTGAAGGGCATGGCGCCTACAATGTTAGACAAAATGTTTCCTATTTATTGAATAACACTGATGAGTCAAACAGCATATCTTATTGAAATATAGGTCCAAATAATAACCATTTATTGAAAGAATTTATATTTGGGTCCTTTCATTGCTAATGCTCTTCCACCCCCTCCCTCAAAAGAAAAAAACAAGTAATAACTAGTCCCACACAAAAAACTAATTTTTGTAATACAAATTACAGGACAAACTTTAGTACCTCATGTTTTTTTTTTAATAGTTCCATCATCATGATAGAGAAGTTAAGGCATGACTCCAACCTGTATATATATTAAAAACCATAATTACACGAAAGAGGACATAGGTGTTGATATAGTAATATTACCATATCGTTTCTGAAAGGAATAGAATAAACTTCAAAAGTTGGAATAAAATACTTTAAATTCATTGCAAGAATTAACCAATTAAGAAAGATAAACATTGAAAATAATCCTTTTGGTGTATTCCTCAGGAAAATAAAAATTTGATTACTGGCGAGTGAGTAGAAAACAAATCGTCCAAATTCTATAGCACTTTGTAACAAGCAATATCCATATATTAATTCACATTAGATTAGCTTACAAATTTAATGTCTAAATAAAAGTTACTGATTCATCCGAACCCCTAGCTAATATTGTAGCTCCGCATCTAAATGGATGAACCTAACTTGATAATTAGCTCTAGTATATATATGTGTGTGTAAATAATTCAAAGGAAGTTGTATAGCTTGAGCAACAGTCTTAGTTTTGATAAAACATTGATTCTCCAAATAATTTAGTACCAAGATTATGTCACCATAAGAGCTCGTTTGGCAGGGGATAAGGAATAATTAATCTCGGATTTAAATTTGAGATGAGTTTATCCTATGTTTGATTGGGATAAAATCATAGTATAACTAACCTTGGGATTAGTTATCCCGAGATTGTAGCATTTTTTTTTTATCTCTATGTGAGGGTGAGATAACTAATTCCGGGATAATTAATCATAGGATAACTTGTGATAGAATTTAAGGGTCCACCAAACTCTATAGAGAACCAGGTTCTCTATCAGGTTCAACAGAACACACGCACACCGCAGTAAATAAATGACAAGAGGAATTTTACGTGGAAAATTCTCAGCTCAACGGGATTAAAAACCACGGCCTACCCTTGTAGGATTTCAACTTCACTACTGAGCAACTTTCAGATTACAACCTATGCAACCTAGGAATTAACCTCTTAATCTCTCACTAACTTGTAATACTCTATTACAAGCCACTTTGTAATAACCCTATTACAAAGACTTTACAACTCGACTAACTCTAGCCAAGACTCAAACACAAGGGTTTCCTACTGAATGCTTCTAAACAAGCTAAGTGGGAGTCACAATTGAAGAACAATTACAAAGTTACAACTCAACTAAGGACATACTTAATAACTTGATATGGAGAACTGGTCCGTAGTGGTGGTGTTCTTTGTTCTTGATGCACTTAAGAATTGCCTGCTTGATGATCAATCACTGTGAGAGTGCTTGAGTAAATTCTCTAAGTATTCAAGTGATTTGTTTTACATTCCTTGGTGTTAATAATACATTTGTGACATCAATTGGGATAATGTAAGCAAGGTAGGTAAAAGACACTCCCCATAAAGTTGACCGTTGCACTGTTTCTGCACTGTAGCGTATGCAGGCAGGAACTTTACAGCTGAGGCAGTTGACTTGTGCAGTTTCCTCGAGAAACAGTAGCTATCTGTTCCCTCTGTTGTTCCTCTGACTCTGAAGAGTTGAACCATATCCCAAGCTGCAACCTTTTGATCTGAAGGTCTTTAAAATGTGTAACAGGTTCCTTATCTGATTCTTGATAGTAAGTTGTTAGATCATCAAAATATATAACAAGGTACTTGTTATCTATCAACTTGTTTTCCAACCAAACGACCCCTAAGAGTAAGGACTGTACCAAAGTTATCACATGTTATACTGTGTAACATGTTATTTTTAAGACTTAAAACTGAACTTCTTAATCAAGTATAACAATTTTTACCGTTGTACTAAAGTTCACTCTTGCCTAAAGTAGGATGTTGTAACTATTTTTCTTTTTATTGTTGTCAACATTGTGGGTGTGTTTTGGTATGACAGAAAATATTCATCAAAATAGGTTGGAAAATATTTTCCTAGATATCATATTTTTCCCAAATTGGTGGAAAATGACTTTTCTAGAAAAAGTTAGGAAAACATTTTCCAAAAACTTCACCTACCCTTACATCTAACTCCAACCCCTTCCAACTTCAATTTTTTATTTTTTGTCGTTTTTCTACGCCACCCACCCACCGCAATCCTCCCCTCCCCCCTCCCGCAAAAAAATACTTTTATTATTTTCAGTTCTGCTTTTTTCATTTTTCAGTTTATAGGTTTGAAATTATACGAGTTCCAAAGTTATGAGTTCGGGAGTTTGTGTTTGGAAGTTTGTGGGTTTGAAAGTTTAGTGGTTCAGAAGTTTATGAAGGTTGTTGGTTCGGAAGATTGTTGGTTCGAAAGTTTATTGCCTCATGTTTATTGTATCTAAATTATTTATGAATTCTCTTGATAAGTTATTTTCCTTAATTTGTATACCAAACGCCAAAAAGTAAGTAAAATTACTATTTATTTTCCAAAAAAATATTTTCTTGAAAAATATTTCCACGGAAAATATTTTCCATTATAACACACCCTGTTTTTCCAATTAATGTGTCATGAAACTGTCGAGAAAATCCGAGTGTTTTGAAGGAAATAAGTTCAAATATAGAGTAAGCCACTTAAAATATGCTTCCATATCTTTGACCAGTACACCCATTCCTCGCCGAAATTGTTTATAAGTCGGCACATATTCAGTTTTCGTCCTTTCAATTCAAAACGACTTAATTCTGGTTGTTGGGATTTGAACAATCAAATCCTTTGATTTATCAGCATTTTCTTTTCCTGCTGTTTTTTTTAATACTCACCTTGTTACAAAATACTTGACATTTGTTGAATTTCTATGTTTTATGTGGAAAACAATGGCACTTTTTTTTTTAAGTTATCGAATCTTCAAATTTTAATCTTAAAAGAAAAATTAATCAGATTTGCTTAGATTAAGAAATTAGTTAGCTAATTCTAGATAAGTGAAAAGTAAATTGGATGGAGGAGTATTGAAGAATTGTTGGCAGAAATAGAGTTCGACATTCAAGGGTATAACCTAATGGTCAATCAAAAGGATATAAAATCATGAGCCTTTAGGATAAAATCTCAGGGGAAGCAAAATTAATAGGTGATGTCTTCACATCCGTTCAAATCTTGATGGACAGAAATACGCAATATACATCTCGACACCAAATAATAAATAAATAAATAGAGCTCTCGTTCAAGCATTGAGTTTTCTAATAAGAGGACAAAATAAAAGCCAGCACACAAAAGTCTGGAACAAGCCAATGAATACTTGGTACTTGGTTTCCTTATTAGTTTTTATTTTTGTTTGCTTCTACTGCTCAAACACTCACAGTTGGAATTAATTAGTTAGAACATCAAATGAATATATAATATGTTTGGTGAGCATATCAAAGTTGTAATTGATTTGAATTATTAAAATGGACTTTGAGGCCTTGAGGGTTTGACAACTAATACATCGCTATCAAAATTTTAATTAAAGCAAATTCCAATGGAATAAAAGCTTCATCAGTTTTTAATTATTTTTTGTGTTAGTACTTTGCCTGTGGGCTGTGTCAAAGAGGAACTTACAACAATGACTCGTTGATAGGCTTAGACAATAAACCAAGAGTCACGACCCAAAAATCACAAGTCGTGATGACACCTAACTCAACCCGCTAGATAAGCCAACTAACAGAAAACACAATTCAACTGAGATTGTAATAGAAAAGAGAATAGATAACTGAGCACTTACAAATTCACCCAAGACCTGGTAGTACGAATCACGAACTTCTAAGATTTGAAATTTCAAAACTGATACAAATAAGTACATGTTTTGTTTGAAGGTTACATAAACAGATTTGCAATAACCTAAGCTACCAAGGACAAGTGGCAACTATATCCAAACGCACGAACATCTTCCGAATCAGCACCCGACGTCACCACCAGCTCCGCTCCAAAAATCTGCACGCAATGTGCAGAAGTGCAGTATCAATACAACCGACCCCATGTACTGGTAAGTATTTTGTCTAACCTCGTCGAAGTAGTGACGAGGCTTTTAGTTAAACGATGTTTATTGTTATAACCTGTACATTAGATTAATAGTCAAAGTAGTTCAAAGCCTAACAGATAAAAGTACCGTATACAACTCGGCGGAACAGTCAACAATTACTAAAAGGAATGACAAAAGAAGATTTACAATCTTTCCTGGTATGAGAAGTGTATCCAAGATATCAAGTCAGATGGCACGGTAACACCCTTCGTGCTTCTATCTCATCCTCACCATATATAAAGAAATTTATGTAACAAATCAATTAGCACGGCAACACCCTTCGTGCGTACAAAACCAACCATATGAATGAAACACAATAACAGGAATTACAAAGTAGGAAATACACAAGTAACAACAATGGACAGGGACATACATGTGGGCAACAGTAAAGGACTAAACAGAAATCACGTGAGTAATAACAACAATTAAAAAGCAAGGGATATCAACGTCAATTAACTAGTATATTGGAGACCTAAGTACAAATATGACAAATAAGAAGGAAACACATGATCCTTACAAGTTAAAAAGTAAGGGCATGAATGACTAGCATGATGGAATGCTTAAACTAGAGTGCGACAGAATAGGTATGACACGAGTATAATTTCAAAAGCAGGAAATAGGCATGGCATATACAAGTTAAGCAAGTAAAAGATATGAAAAAGACAATAAAAATTGAGGTAGAGATCAAGTACGGGACAGTAACAACATATCACTCAGAATATATAATTGCGACAATAATAGCTCAAGGTAAAGGTGGAAACGTATACATGGAAAACAGATATCACATCATAATGCATGTCCGTCATCCTCACCTGCACGGAAACACCCTTTGTGCCATGACCTCACAATATTAAAAGCATAACAATATAAATGAAATGGCACGGCATCACCCTTCATGCTTTACACTCTTCCTGACATGACAATGTATATGAAATGGCACGGCATCAACCTTCGTGCTTTACACTCTTCCTCACATGATAATGTATATGAAATGGCACGGCATCACCCTTCGTGCTTTACACTCTTCCTGACATGATAATGTATATGAAATGGCACGGAATCACCCTTCGTGCTTTACACTTTCCTCACATGATAATGTATATGAAATGGCACGGTATAACCCTTCGTACTTTATGATCTTCCTTACCAATCATATGAATCAATATAATGACAAGGAAGGAAGTATAAATAACAACGAGGAGAGTGTTCAAACCAATATTCCAACAAATTCTCAATCACGGAATTTCTAAGTCAACAATGATTCAATAAGCCCTCAATGGCCGTATAATTCAAGTACTTCCACAAATCTCACAATTTATCAGCAACACAAGTATAGAATCCAACATCTCAAAATATCGACCGTAGCAATGTAATAGTGATTACGCATATAGATGACCAAACTAGACACATCAATGTATTCTCAGAATTCTGTTAGATTTGATCAAGTTATATTAGACTAAGTCTTGATTACTAACATTTTTTTCTACGTTCTTAATATCGGTAAATCAAGTGAGGCATGAAGCAAGGAATTTACGTAATTCTACAAGACACAATTATAGCACAATCTACCCCCGACCATGATTAACCCCGACACATACATATACGCTCGTCACCTCATAGATGTATCACCCCCGCATGTAGTAAATAATGACAAATAGGAGAAAAAATTCCCTCAACAAAGTTAGGCAAAACACTTACCTCGATTCGGCTAACTCAACACTCAACTTAGCTTTTTCCTCTACAAATTCGCCTCCGCTCGACTCAATCTAGCCAATGACGACTTGAATACATCATACAATGCAAGAGAAAATAATTTCAATTAATAAAGCTGTGATTTTTATTCAATTTCTAAAAAGTCAACAAAAGTCTAACTCCGAGCCCGCCCGGTCAAAATCCGGGTCCAAGGGTAGGTCTTGGCTACACATAGCCTCACGAGTCCAAATATGTATTTTGTTTTCAAATTCGAGTCCTATTCGACTCTCAAATCCTAAATTTTTATTTTTCAAAACATTAACAAAATCCCCAGAATTCTCCATGGATTTCTCATGAATTTGATTTTAAATCTTGTATAAAATTAGGAAATATAGTTGGAAATTGATTAAAGATACTTACCCAATAATTTGGTATGAAAACCCCCTCTCAAAATCGCCTCACCTCGAAACTAGGGTTCAAAAATATGAAAATGAAGCAAAAACTCAGAATTCTCAGCACTTAAGAGGTTGCAGATGTCGCAATTACGACAGAGGGTTCGCAAATGCGAAAAACTCATCGCAATTGCGAACCTCAAACTTCCCTATTAAGGTCGCATTTGCAACCAAAACTTCGCAAATGCGAAGACTAGCTTTCGCAATTGCGGCAGCCTCATCGCAAATGCAAAAATTGCCCAGCCGCCCAGGCTTTGCAAATTCAAGGTTTCTTTACAAATAAGAAACCAGAACCAGCAATCAACGATTAAGAAAAATCATTCCGAAACCAATCCGAAACTGACCCGAGCCCTCGGGGCTCCAAACCAAATATGCACACAAGTCTAGAAACACAGCACGAACTTGCTCGCGCACTCAAATCATAAGAATAACTTCTAAAACCACGAATCGGACGCCAAAACGCATGAAAATCAAACTAAAGTTCAAGAACTTCTAGAATCGTAGCCGAACGTCCAAACCATATCAAATCAACTCCGAATGGCGTCAAATTTTGCAGACAAGTTCTATATGAAAAAATGAACCTACTCAAAGATTCAAATCATGCATAACAACCTCAAAAACGAATCACACCTCAAGTCAAAATCAATGAACTTTGAAACTTCAACTTCTACAACCGATGCCGAAACCTATCAAATCACCTCCGATTGACCTCAAATTTTGCACACAAGTCACATTTGTCATTACGGACCCTTCCAACTTCCAGAATCGGAATCCGACCCTGATATCAAAAAGTCTACTCCCGGTCAAACTTCCCAAAAATCCAACTTTGGTCAGTTCAAGACTAATTCGACCACGGACCTCCAATTTACAATCCGGACGCGCTTCTAAGTCCAAAATCACCCAACGAAGCTAGCGGAACTGGCGAAACTCCATTCCGAGGTCAAATGCTAAAAAGTAAAACTTGGTCAATTCTTCCAACTTAGAACTTAAGTCTTGAAATTCATTTTTCCAATTCGATTCTGGATAACTTGAAAATCTACACTGACGATTTACGCAAGTCATAATATATCATGCGGAGATACTCGAGCGCTCAAGATACCGAGCGAAGTGCAGATTCCCAAAACAACCAGTCGGATCGTTACACCAAGTTCTTTAAAAATAATAAAATCAAAAGGATGCTGGAATTAATGCTTGAATTTAAAATTCTTGCAAACAAGGGAACAAGAAATACTTTAGTCACATGGTGTTAATTTTAGGGATCTATGGATGTGTTTGGCACAAAGAAAATATTTTTCCTGGAAACAAGTGAATTTTAATTTATTTTTAGGTATTAGGTAAGTAAGTAAAAAAAAAATACAATGTTAATAGTATTTAAATATAATTTCGATAAATACTATACGAATGGATGGTCGAATGGGGTGAGGAGGGCTGGGGTGGAGAGGTATGACCCCCAAGATTATGGGGGTGAGGGTGAGAAGGGGCCACGAGAGTGGTGCGTGTGGGGAGTAGGGGAAAGGTTAGGGGATTGAGGTGGGATGCAGGTGAGGAGGTGAGGGTGTGTTGGGGGTAGTTGGTGGAGGTGTCGGGGAGCTAAACTAATGATTTAGATGCGGAATCTAAGTTAATGGCTCACTTCATTACCTTAAGCCGACGGGGAGGATACAATTGACATGGAACGTCACTTATGGAGTATGTTTTCTCTACTCTCACCAAAGTTTCCTTATTTTTAAGGAACTTGTTTCTTAACTAAACATGAAATACTAAACATGAAATAACTATTAACTAATTTTTCTCAAATCAATTTGTTTAAGAATTGTCTACAGTCTTATTTTTCAAAAATTGCATCCGAAACTTAAAGCACAAGAGGGTAATATAGTTATTACACTAGCTAGATATGGCGTAAATACTAAAGCTTAGGGCACACTGTTTATGAACTATACAAAAATGAAGTACGGATTAGTTTGGAAAACTTCCTAAATTCCATTTGAAAGACAAATACTTTGAGAATTCTTAACCACCGCAAATTAAATTAAATTGCATCAAATTATAGATGTTCAAATCATCACACGTGACACAATTTGCCAATGTTATTGTCGATCTCCATAATAAATTCGTCTAAGTTAACTTTTTTTCTTTCTGTAGTATTACTTGGGTTTTCTTAATAAGATATTGTTGAAACAATTAGATTTCTAGAAAACAGTATCTATCTCCAAAAATTGTCCAGATTGGCTTGAAAATGTCACACTTTAATTTTTAAAATTAACAATTTTCTAGGAAGAATATTTTAATTCTTGTAAGATAAAAATTATAAATTTTGTAGATAAAAGAACCAATCTAATCTATGTGATATATAACAACAGTACATTAGAATGTGCCAAATAATGTTCCAATTTCCAATCAAATCCAAAAAGTGTCACATGGTTTCAACTTTCAAACTCTAGGGGATTGTCCCTATCTTCTTTCTAAATAAGGGGATATGTACATAAAACCATTACTACACTTTCATCAATATTTCACATTTTATCCTTTCCTTTTCTCCTCTTTTGATTCCTTCTACTATGATTGCATATTCTTTTAGCTTGGAAATATCACGGGACTTTTCTGTTGTTTTTCACCAACTTGGGCTTTATTTCTTTTTGGTTAAAAAGCTCAGCATCTATTATAGTGTATAGAATAGTCTAGTACCCACTTATTTTAACTAGCTCATAGACCTTATTTTATCCTCGTTTACTATGTTCACATGCACACAATCTTTCCTTTATTTTCTTCTTTTATAGGAAAGGGTTATTTTCCTATCTCAAAAAAGCCTGGATATATGAAATATTTAATCAATTGGAGAACGATGGTATTATCAAAGTGATTCTCGTTCTTGTGAATCAAAATGTACATTACATTAATTAACAATTGTTAGATGCATTTGTCAAAAGTCAGAGGTCTATGTGACATATTGTCTCACATGCGCACTTGTATCTCTCAAGAATTTCTTAGACAAAGAATTTGGACAAGAGACACATAGTCGCCGTTTTTGCATACGTAATGTTACGCGGCGCCTTCCTGAGATTCCTTGGAAGGGCGACGTAAGGCTAGGCAACTGATGTCAGTGCAGTTGCAGTCCGCCAACTGAGGTCCCCTCCGTACGCTAGACGAGATTGTCAGTGCCGTACGGGAAAACCAATGTCAAGAGCAATTGAGAGAACAGAAATGAGAATTCAGAATGAAAGAAAGCTTGATTGCATTAATGAAAACTATTACAGAAAAGCAACGCGGTGTCGAGGGGGAGAGACACCAGTACAGAGAATTGCTTGCTTGCTAGAAAGTTTTGATTGCTTGATCCCCCCTAATAGTACTTAAAAAAAATAATCCAAAGTTACAAGACTAGACTTGACTAAGCTAGAGAAACATAATGGAAGTACATGAAATAAAACTACTCTATATTTACAATGAAAATGACTTAGTTTTCTATAAGGCAGCAGCAGGTCCGTTGTCAGCAGCAGTGTCTTTGGCATCACAATCTGCGCGCGCGGCGTTGTCTGCGCGCGCGGCGTTGTCTGCGCGCGCGGCGCTGTTGGCTTCTGCCTACGGCTTGGCGCTCGCGAGGGATATCGTTGGGGCGACAGAGGCACCTGCGCGCTTGTCACTTGGCGCGGCCAAGACCACGGGGCCGTCCGTGGCGCTAGGCATTGGGAGGTTTGCTAGGACGCCACGGGGCGCGCCCAAGGGGTCATGGGGCATGGCTGGAAAGCCGCCCATGACATTCTCCCCCACCTGAGTTGGCGACGTCCCCGGCGCCTTACTTGCAAAATAATCTTCAATGAGGCTTTTGTAGGCTTTGAGGTTTGTTCCCCTCTCCCAAGTATTCTCTTCTGCATCACAGCCCTACCATTTCACCAAAAACTCTTGGTGATCTTTCCTTGAGGCATAAATCACTCTGTCATCAAGGATAGCTTCAACACGCCTTTCCCGGTTGAATTGGGACCTCGAATACTGGGTATTGTGAGCTGGCTCCTTGAAGGATCCTCCGTGTCTTCCCGAAAAGGTTTCAGGAGACTAACATGGAAGACATGATGAATTTTCCACCAAGCTGGGGTATCCACCCGGTATGCAACCTTCCCAATACGCTTTTCAATGGACAAGGGTCCAATGTATTTTTGCAATAGGCGAGGGTCATGGACCCCTGCAAATAAGTACCGCTTTGGAATTTTGACCATCACTTTGTCTCCTACTTGATATTCAACAAAGCGACGATTCTGATCAGCATGCCTCTTCATCCGCTTTTGGGCTTTGACAAGATAGCTCCGCACTATCTCCAAATTCCGCTTCCACTCTTTTGAGAAGCCGGCAACTCGAGGAGATTTAGCCATGTTTGGTGCATTCACAGTGTGTGGGAGTAGCGGTTGCTGTCCGGTAACAATTTCAAAAGCGCTTTTGTTGGTACTAGAGCTCTTTTGTGAATTGAAACACAGTTGAGCAGCATCCAGAAGCTTCACCCAATTCTTCTGCGATCCGGTTACAAAGTGGCGGAGGTATTCCTCCAACATACCATTGAACCGCTCCGTCTGGCTATCAGATTGCGGATGAAAACTTGAGCTGTGACTCAATTTTGACCCAAGGCACTTGAAGAGTTGGGTCCAAAAGTTGCTAGTGAAGCGTGAGTCGCGGTCACTAACAATGTCTTTGGGCAGGCCCCAATATTTGACGACATGAGAGAAGAAGAGTCGAGCTGTATATATATTGTGGGGCTGCAATAAAGGTGGCATACTTGGAAAACCGGACCACCACAACCAAGATGGTTGTGAGATCTCCGACCTTGGGCAATCCGGTGATGAAATCCAGGGAAACGCTTTCCCAAGGTCTCTTTGGAACAACGAGTGGTTCTAAGAGTCCCGCTTGTGTCAAGCGGTCCGACTTGTCCTTCTGGCATACTAGACAAGTCTTCACATACTGAGCGACAGCATCGGCCATTTAAGGCCAATAATAGGCACGACGAAGTAACGCCATGGTGCGTTCTTCACCGGGATGGCCGGCCCACAGAGTATCATGACATTCCGCTAGAAGAGTCCTCCGTAAATCTCCTCCTTTAGGAACATAAAGTCGGTTCCCTTTTACTTTCAGAAAACCATCTTCCATGTAGAACTGGCGAGTCTTGCCCTGTCCTACCAAATCAACCAAATACTGAGCAGCAGGATTCTTGATGAGTAGATCCCGTATTTGGTCCTTGATGGATGTGGCTACTTCGCTCCCCCTTAGGGTGGCGAGTAGGCACACCGATGCTAGATCAGCTCTCCGACTGAGCGCATCAGCAACATGATTGGTCTTTCCACTGCGATACTCCAAGTTGAAGTGGAATTCAGCTAGGAGTTCCTGCCACCTGGCCTGTCGACCGTTCAGCTTCGGCTGGGTCATGAAATGGCTAACAGCTGTGTTGTCTGTCTTGACCACGAACGGGGTTCCCAGCAGATAGTGCCTCCAGAGGCGCAAGCAGTGGACGACAGCCAATAATTCTTTCTCATGGGCGGCATAGCGCCGCTCTGCATCCTTCAGCTTCCGACTCTCGTAAGCTACAGGGTGCCCTTCTTGTAGCAGGACTCCGCCGAGTGCATAGTCAGAAGCATCTGTTTGTACCTCGAACGGCTTGGCCAAATCAGGAAGGGCCAAGACGGGACTACTAGACATAGCCGCTTTTAATGCGTTGAAGGCCTCTGCTCTCCTTGGTCCCCAATCCCAAGGTGTGACCTTTTTAGGAGTTCTGTCAATGGCACTGCGATAAGTGAGTAGTTCTTCACAAACCGCCTGTAGAAGTTGCATAGGCCAAGGAACGCCCTCAAGGCGTGGACATCCTTAGGTGTCGGCCAATCTGTGATGGCCTGGATTTCTGCTGGTCCATCTTGATGCGTCCTTCCTCGATGACGTGTCCGAGGAAATCAATTTGCTTCTGAGCAAAGGAGCACTTGGACAGCTTTACATATAGTTCATGTTCTCGCAACCGTGCTAGGACCTTCTGCAGGTGGACCAGGTGTTCTTCCAATGTCTGGCTATATACCATAATGTCATCTAAGTAGACCACCACAAATTCGTCGATGTACTCTCGGAAGACTTGGTTCATGAGAGTGCAAAACGTAGCAGGGGCGTTGGTCAAGCCGAATGGCATGACCAGGAAGTCGTACGACCCATATCTTGTCACACAAGTCGTCTTGTGTTCATCACCTTCTGCAATCCGAACTTGCCAATAACCTGTCTTCAGATCTATCTTGGTGAACACCGTAGCAGCACCCAGTCTATCAAACAAGTCCGCCATTAGGGGAATAGGGTACTTGTTCTTCACGGTGATTTTGTTTAGAGCTCGATAATCCACACAGAGTCGCAGGCTGCCATCATGTTTCTTTTGGAATAGAACAGGGGACCCATATGGGGACTTGGAGGGTACAATGATCCCTGTATCAAGCATTTCCGTCAATTGTCTCCGAAGCTCGGTGAGTTCGGGTTGTGACATTCTGTAAGGCGCCCGGGCAGGTGGCTTCGCGCCCGGCACCAACTCAATTTCATGGTCCACAGTGCGCCTAGGCGGGAGCCGCTTTGGCATGTCTTGTGGCATGACATCTTCAAACTCCAGTAGTAACTCCTTCACGGGTTCAGGAATGGGACCCGAGGAGCGTTCTATATCTTCAATGCAGAGGGTTGCCAGGAACGTAGGTTCATTCCTTTTGACCCCCTTCTTCAGCTGCAAGGCCGAGATGTTCTCAACGGCCATCTTCATGGGCAGGCACGGGATAATGCAGGGCTTGGCCCTATTGGTACCCATCATCAGTAGCATGTCTGCAAATGGTACAGGCATGGTGTTGGTTTGCCTTAGGAATTCCAGCCCAACAATCAACTCGAAGTCATCTATGATCACCATTCGCAGGTTGAATTTTCCTTCGTAAGGCCCAAGCTTCACCGGTACTTCTTTAGCTATTCCACCCACTGGCTGAGGAGGTGAGTTGATAGCCTTGACGCTACCTTTACCTTTCCCTACAACTAGTCAGGCGCTCCACCTGAGTCGAGGCTAAGTAGTTGTGGGTAGCACCCGTGTCTATCATAGCCCGAATGGGCTTGCCATTCACCTTCATCTCGACGAACATTAAGGTCCTCTCTTGTTTAAGAGGAGTCTCTTCATTCGCCTTCTTTTTCCCTTTCCTGGTGACGGGACATGAGTCCTTCTTCTTACGAATACCAGCACTGGTCTCCGCTAGTGCCTCAGAAATGGAACCCACAATTGCATTGAAGGCACCTACTGGTTCAGTCTGGTCCGCATCGTCTGAGTCGTCATCAGTCCCATCATCAATAGCCTGATGGGCATTCATCTGTGCATGTGGGCACTCATTGTTCCAATGTGGACCGCCACAATGACGGCATCCTGAAGGAGGCTTTCTCGCCCGATCATTGTTGTTTGACGCAGCACTGTTGCTGCCGGAGGAAGGAGCTCTAGATTTGTTTGAGTTCCGATCTCCCCCATTTTTGCTAGGACCACCACTGCTAGGCTGGCCCCCTTTGAACCCTGCTCGGGCAGGCGGCTGAGGCCTGTCCCTTCGAGCTTCCATTTGATAGTCCCCAAGGCATTCAGCTGCTTGGATTGCCTTGGGAAGGGAATCTACCCTTTGTCTCTGTAGCTCCACGCGGGCATAAGGTTTCAACCCTTCCATGAAGGTGAAGAGTTTGTCCTTATCCCCCATGTCGCGTATGCTGAGCATGAGTGCGGAGAATTCTCGCACGTAGTCCCGCACTGATTTTGTCTGGCGGAGCTCCCGTAGTTTTCTCCTTGCATTATATTCAACATTCTCGGGGAAGAACTGCAGGCGTATAGCTGCCTTCAGTTCGGCCCATGTCTCGAGAGCATCTTCACCGGCCTTGATGGCTTCGTACTTCACACGCCACCAGAGTTTAGCATCACCCTGAAGATACATGGCAGCAGTTGCTACCTTCTTAGCTTCCTCCAGATCCCCAACAGCATCGAAATACTGTTCGACGTCAAAAAGAGAGAATTGGTATCAGGAGCCTAGGCTCGACATGACGAGGGAACGTATGACATACTACATTTCTGACCATGGTGAAATCATGGGACCCGCATTGCGGCCCTCGAAGGGAACGGTTAAGGTATTGCGGCCTATTGTGGATACGGTGCCTGAACTAAGAACCAGCCTACTGCAAAGGTTGGACGACCTAAGACCGCAGGGTGCTTCAGGTCGAAGTTGACGTTGAAAACATCAGTCGCGACTCCGAGGGAGACCAGCAGACGGCAGCCACAGAGGCAGCCGAAATCTTTGAAATTCGAGGGGACTTCAACAGGAGCGCACCGAGATTTAGCCCACAGGCACAAGAGGCAGAAAGGTGACTGCCATGCAACAAACCATTGACAAATTGACAGACCAACTCAATGTTGTCAACGCTTGCTTTTACAGGGCCCTACTCCGAGGAGGTGGAAACCAAATCGAGGTGCTGTGAACTCGGCTTCTGCGACAAAAGACTGAAAATTCCTGAGCCAAAGCCATTACAATGGAGCTAGGAATGCCAAGGAAGTGGAAAAAGCTGTCATCTTT